>NC_056727.1:1060359505-1060594505 GCF_019279795.1 Protopterus annectens | reverse complement strand
CCTCCTGTTATACAGCCTATTGATTTTTTGATTCCACCAGGGTGGCGTGTTTATTGAGTTAGTTCTGTACTTCTTCCTGGTGGGTACAGCTGCCGCTATGCAGCTATTAACATGCTTGCAAAGGGTTTCTGTGGGTTTATGGAGGCTTGACATTTTACCAGGTTCTCACTTAATAGCAGGAGGTTAGCCTTAGATTACTGAATGTTCCAGGTTTAGCTGGGGGTCCAGGTTTTATTTTTACTTCAAAGGAGACCATTTTGTGGTCGGCCCTTACCAGGGAAAGCATTACAGAAGGGGCTGTGCAGCACTCTCCCATATTAGCGAGGACCAGATTTAGTATGTTTGCGCCTCTGGTTGGTATATTAACTATGTGGTCCAGTGAGTTTGTGTTTACAAAATCCAGGAGTCTCTGTGCATGTATGTTTAGTATCATATAGGATTCCCAGTTAATAGTGGGGTAATTAAAGTCACCCATGAATGTCGTATTGGGTTGGATGGTTAGTGCTTCTAATAAGTTTAAATACATGTTTTTTTTTTTTTTTGAGTCATAGAGGGGGACCTATAACTTGCAAGGAAGTGGTATTGGATTTTGCCTATGGTGATTTGAACATGGAGCAGCTTGAGTGCATTGTCCTAGTTGAACAGCCTTGAAGTATATTTATCTTTGACATAAATAGAGACACCTCAACCTTTAATCCATGCCAGTGAAGTAGCTCGCCTAAATGTGTGGAAGGCATTAGAACCTAGCACTGTTGGTGTGCTCGCCACAGCTTTAAACCATGTCTCAGTGACCGCACAGACATCAGCATTCTCTAGGGTAAAGGGAGCTTCTAGGGAGTGGAGATTCTTGTTTAGACTCCTAACATTGAGCAGTAACACACTTAGATTTTCTTGCTTTTGATTTGCTATGTTGGAAGTTGTTTCAGTTTGGTCTAATGTAAAAAAAAAGGCAGTATGGGGGAAGACAATCTTTTAGCTAATGTTCAAATGCCTAGATGGGAGAGGTGCAGACCATCCCTGGCAAAGTAGCATGGTCTGTTGACCATCTCCTTCCATGCTGACAAGTATTGCACCCCCCCCCCCCAGAATAACTCCAGAAAATAAGCCATTTATTAAAGTCAATTATCTTTTGTTCGTATTGTGGCACCATCCTTGGAGAAGGTGAAATGCTGCTGAATGCTAGGCTCATACCAGCCTAAGAAACATATTCTGAGAGCTCCATGATGTCTCTCTTCATATAGTCTGGGGGGGTACGTCTAAGGTCATTTACTCCCATGTGAGCTATGACTGAGTCATATTGGTAAATGTGATCCAATGACCTGAGTGCCTGCGTAATGTGGTGGATTCTAGCCCCTGATAAGCAACTGGCCATGACTTTCTCCTTACTCAGTCTGATGAGAGGGACATCAGTTTGTCTCAGGATGGAGTCTCCAATTACTAGAATGTTGGATTGTGTGGTGGCTTGCTTATCGGCTTAGAGGTAGAGACTCCATGAGATGTAGCTGTATGTGTTAATGTGAGTGATGTTTTGAAAGAGTGCATTTGGGGCTGCTAAGGGTATTTGTTATGTGTACTTCATCTAGGAGGTCTTTGTGGTTTAAGAAGGTTACATTTAAGTGCCTCAGCATATGTGGGTCGATATGTCTGCTTTGAATTCTGCATGATGGGTGCAGTGTATGTACTACTGACAAGGTTATTGACATTAGGATTACTTTTATGTGAGAGCTTTGCCTCCAGTGACATTGTGTAAATATATCTCTCACATACAATATCAGTTTGTTTCAGAATTTACTGGTTGTCAGTAAACATGAGGTAATTTCCACATTGCCTCAGATTGCCCATATCCACCAAGCCGGTAACGGAACAGTAGAAAATTTCATATCCATGGCAACAGACCCTTTTTTATTGATTAGACAGTTGGGGTGAGAATATCAATCACTGTTATGAGTATCCAGTTTGCAACTATGAGGATAGTGCTTGTCACTGCAAACTAGTTGTCCTATGTGCAACTAGGTATTGGAGAAATTTCAATTGTGCTTTTACCGGAAAAATGTCACTCAAGGTGTCTGAATCTATACAGAGCACTGACAAACACTTGAGGGGAAACTAATATGTAGACCCTTAAGGATGAAGTATTTAGGCAGATATTCTGAAGTTAGAAATAAATCAAGCAGTACTTACTGAAAACAAATAATTAACTTGTCAAGAATGATGAAGAAGGGGAGTTGCATGGATGGCTACTGCCTGGCTACTACTAATGTTGATTTCAACACAGCTTCACTCTGTTGGGCTACAATGTTCCTTTGCTTCTTCTCTCACCAGAAGCAAAATGTTAGTGCCAATCCCAAGATGAAAAGCAGGCCACAGCCTGTTTGGTGATCCACAGTCTTGTCCCAGATGATGCAAGGGTCTGTAGTCTTGAAGCCTTTTCATATGTTCATAGGTTTTTAGGTTGGTACAAGGCTATCGGCCCTAGGGCCTATAGAATCCTAGCCATAACAATTCCCTGGCTATTTCTTCCCATAGTATTTACTTCCCTGGACCCCTGTCTAGCAGGGTGACTGATATGATCCCCGGGGTGAATTTCCTGTCTCCCAGCCAATCATCAAGGTTCCTTTTGAAGAGGGCCAAAGTGACAATCTGCTTGACATGTATGGGCAGTCTATTCCAGAGTCTGGGGAGTCTCTGGGTCAGGAACCTATCCCTCCAGCATGCTTTGTTCATTGTGATGACAAGGTTTAGATCCCTGGAGCATGTGTCTCTGAGGGATTGGGATTTCTTTAACAGTAGCATGTCCAACAGCTCTGGGTTTGACATGGCCATGTATGTTAAGCAGAGATCGCCTCTGAGAAGACGATATATGACAGAGTATAGGTGGAGTTTTTTTAGACAGTCAGCATAGATCATCTTTTTTAGGCCTGTGATTCTTTTAGTGAAGTATTTCTGTAGCCTTTTCAGTTGCTGCAGATGTCTTGAGAAGTACATACCAAACGGGGCATTGTATTCTATAATGGGTCTAATGAGGGATGAGTACAGTGGGACAATGGCCTCCTTTTTTCTGGATGAAAAGCCCTTAGTGATGAGGTGTGCCATATAGAAGGATTTCCTGACTGTTGTGGCGATGTGGTTATCGAAGGTGAGACAACTGTCCACTTGTGTCCATAAGTCTCTTATCACACTTTCAGTGTTTAGTGTACTGCCACCTATGTGGTAATTCATGGGTACATGTTTTTTCCCAAAGGGGATAACTATACATTTCTTGGCATTGAGCTTGAGCACATGGCTCTGGCACCAAGCATCTGTTTCTGTAAGGCCCTTTTGTAGAATATCCACATCATTTGGGGATTCAATAATGGCTCCCAGTTTGCAGTCATCTGCAAACTTTGTTAGTCAGAGTCCCTTAGTGTTGGCCTGTATGTCGGAGAAGTAGATGCCAAACAAGAGCGGTCCCAGGACTGAATCCTGAGGTACTCCACTTGTCACTTGTCTGGAGATGGATTTGGAGTCAGCTGCTTTTACAGTGTGGGTTCTCTCAGTAAACCAGTTGGCAACCCATCGAGTGACATAGCGATAAATGGCCAGCTTAGTAAGTTTATCTATGATTCCAGAGTGGAGGATGGTGTTGAAGGCCTTGTGGAGGTCCAGATAGGCTGTGTGGACAACCTTACCCTTGTCCACAGATCTGGAGACTGATTTGAAAAGTCAATCAGGTTCAGGAGACAGGATTGGCCCTTTACAAACCCAAGCTGCATGGGCTCCAGTTTTTGAAGGTTGCCAGTGTCTTTGTTTATAAGTTCCATGATAATACGTTCCATGGCCTTGCAGATCAGGCTCATCAGACTGATGGGGTGGTAGTTCCCAGGATCTAAGGTGGATCCCACCTTGTGGAGTGGGATAACTGTAGCTGTTCACCACTCAGTGGGCATGAAGCCTGAGGTGAGGCTATGATTAAACATGACACTTAGGTGAGGTGCCAGTTCATTTTGTAGTTCATGTAGTACACAGCCTGGGATGTCATCTGGTCCCATGGATGGTGTATTCTTAGCTTCCTTGTAGATGCCTTGAATAGCAACTGGGCTAATCAGGAACATTATGCACAGACACTCACTCTCCAACCAGAAACAGTCAGGAATCAATACACTCTGCTCATTCTCTCATCAGGACAATAAAATAACCTAAGATTCCAAGCTGTCACCTATAAAGCAGTTATTAGAGTTTATGGAGATCAGCAGTCTCCCAGAAATAATGTCCCTGTACTCCTTCTCTCACCAGGAGAAAACAGAAGCACTAATTCCAAGATGACTACTGAGAGGTAGAATGTGGGCTGTCCAATAACTTGTGGTCTTGCAATAGAGGTTTAAAGGTAAGATGAAAAAATGGTTTATCCTAACACTGCAGTGTACACTAAGCAGTTAGATATGACAATGGGTAACTTAATCTTTAGCTGTCTAAGTGGACAGCCGCTATTTTTAAAAGAGCAGGATAGATTGAAAGGGGGTGGACATTTTTGCATTCTAGTACTATGGAATACAGTAGGATAACCAATAAATTTAAATAGTTGAAGGGGAGTGATTTCACAAGATGATAATTTTGTGCTTACTCACACCAGCCAGTGAAAGGAGAGAGGGAAGGAGATATATGGTCAAATTAACATAACAGGCAGACAACTAGAAAGACAGTGATGTGTAAGAACATGACAGTAACAGGCTGGGAGGGTGGGAAAAATTCTGTCTGACTCACAAGAGACACAGCTGTGGTCTCTTTTCAAGTTTTAATATTCAATTAAAAGCTGAATACAAGTAAAACACAGTGTAAAGAAATCAAATCACAGTATACAAAATAGAAAAAGGCAATAAAGTAACACAGAGTACAATAAATCAAAAACGCACTAACCTTTCCATCACAGCAATCTGTGGCAGAGTATGGGTGAGCTTTTCCATACATATTATATATATATATATATATATATATATATATATATATATATATATATATACATATATATATCTCCCTGTTATATACATAAATATATATATATATATATGTATATATGTGTGTGTATGTCGGCATTGCCCGACATACTCAAATTGTGGTGATTAAAGCTGCACTATGACACATATATAATGTTGATCAAAGGACCAAAAGTAAGGGCTCAACAGTAAATAATGCGCTTACTTACAGCCCCCTGTGCCTGCTGGATGTCACCTCACATACACCAACAAGTTAATAAGTTGTGTAACGTATAATGTTGTGTACTCACGTATTGACAGGGCAGATTGTTTTTGGCCACAGGCTTGCCCATGCAAATGCAAACAGACACATATGACCAAAATGGTTACTGTTGCCACATAGCTAGGATAAAAAACAATTATCTGATTGCTAGGCTACTAGATGCAGAAGGCAGTAAGAAGCAATGTCACTCTGCAGGCCACACATGCTGTTCAACACAACCTTGTATATGTGTTCTACAACTAGTTCGCTTGTAGTCATTTATAAAACAGACTTAAGCTGTGGTGCATATGTTAAGTGCTATGATTTGTAGTGTGTAAGATCAGACAGGTGGGAGTTCTAATCTCAATCCAGCCCACTTTGTTTGTATGTGTGTATATGCATCCCCCTACAAAACAAGTGTGGATCCCTGTTGCCTTCTAAACTGCAATGGATATGTACTTTTTGAACATTGCAGTTGGCACAGGCCTCCAAACTCCTGTCTTCCACAAGGCCTACAGATACCATCTACCATAAGACTACCAGCTGCCATATTAATCTCTGACTTAAGCTGTGGTACGTGCAACACCATTACTGTGATCTGTAGTGTGTAAGACTAGGTTAGGTAGGGGTTCTAACCTCACTCAAGCCCACTTGCTGTATTTGTGTGTGCGCATGCATTTCCTACAAAAAAAATATGATTACCACACTGACTTAGAAAGAGGCAGGGTTTTGCATTATTTTGTGTGTAGCAGGTGATGCAGCCTCAATATTCCTGACCTCCACAAGGCCTGCTTCTTTCATCTAGCATAACAGTACCTAAAGACACATTAACATCAGACTTAATGTGTGGCGAGTGTGTTTCATACTGTGATCTGTAGTGTGTAAGACTAGATAGGTAGGGATTCTAATCTAATTGTAGCCATCTTGGAGTGTGTGTGCTGTGCAGTGTCTTGTAAACATTAAATGGTAGTGATTCCATTATCACTGTCGTCAAGATGGTGTGTATAGATGTCAGAGCATTTGTACATCAGCCTATGGGATCATAGGATCATTGGAATTTACTAGGCTAATGACCCTAGGGCCCTTTTCATCCTACGGAAGTTCTTACCCTTATTTACATGATCAGCACCTATTACCCCTGTCCAAGGGGAACACAGGCAGAACCCTGTGGTGAACTTATGGTCACCCATCCAATCATACAGATTGCATCTAAAAATGACCAATGAGATGTGTTGTTTGACATTAAGTGGAAGTCTGTTGCAATGGTTTGTTAAATCCTGGTAGACCTATCTCTCCCTCCAGCATGTTTTACTGATGTCAGGTTAGGTCCTTACAGTGAGTAATCAGTGTGCCATTTGACTTACGAATATGCAGCTTTACCACTAAAGCAGGGTCACATATTGCCTTGTATGTAAGGCAGAGATCACCTCTGAGTAGCCTGCGTGACACAGACTAAAGTTACAGTGATTTCAAATGATTTGCACAGGACAGATGATGAAGAATTCAATTTCCCTTGTAAGGAACCTTTGTGGTCTCTGCAATTGCCACTGGAGCTTGGAAACATACATAACAAAATGGCCAATGCACTCCCATATTGGCCTAATGAGGGAAGAGCACATGGAGGTTATAATTACTTCATATCTGGGTGACAGTGCCTTCAGTTATGACATGAGCAAGATATAATGGCCTTCTTACAACTGTGGTGACATGGTGATCTAAGGTATGGAAGGTGTAAACCTGTGTGCCCAATTCTGTGTGTCCAGGTCTCTCACCCCTGAGTATGTACTTAAAGTGTTAGTATTGATGTGCTACATAACAGGGACATTGCTGGTACCAAAAGGAATGATAGTACATACATTTGCATGGAGTTTAGTGCTATGATTGTATCAAAATAATTTGGTCATGTTTGACCCTCTTGTAGGATGTTGACATATTTTGCAGGGTCTATGACAGATCCCAGTTTGCAGGCATCAGCAAACTTTGTCAGCCACAGACATTCACTTTGTGTTCCTATATTGGATAAATGGATTCCAAACCTTAGAGGACCTAGGAATAAACCCAGTGGAACACCATTAGTTACAGCTCTGCTATTGGAGGTGGATATCCCTATTGTGACTATATCACTGCTATCAGTGAGCCAGTTAGTGACCCCCTCTAATGATATGACTGTTGATGGCTAGCTGAGCTGGTTTGTCAATGATACCTGAGTGGGGGGATAGAGTCAAATGACTTGGCTAAGTCCAGGTGGTTGTAGACACAGATGTCCCCTCATCCAGGCCATTGGTGACTGCCTCATACATGTCCACCAGGTTTAACAGGCATGATCTCCCTATCACAGATCCAAACAGTATACAGTCAAGTGTTTTTAGATTGCCTATACCTTTGTTGATACAGTCCATGATGAGTTGCCCCATGGCCTTACAGATATGGCTATCAGGCTAATAGGTCAATAGTTCCTGTGGTCAGTGGATGCAGCACCTCTGTGCAAGGGGATAACAGTGGCTGATTTGCAGTCATCTGGGATGCAGCCAGTGGTTACACTATGATTGTAAAGAGTTTCCAGTGGTGTTGGTAATCCATGTTGGATACCATGTAGGATGAAGCCTAGGATATTAGCAGGTGCAATACATGATGTGTTTATCACCTTGGAGATGCCATTTACTACCTGCTGCTTTTTAGAGACAAGGTATAGGACAGTTTGTAGGGATGTCATGGTGTATGTGTGGTGGGGACAGGGGAGTGCAGTTATCACATATGTTGGTCAACAGATTAGCTATGTCTCCAGGCTCATAATATGTGGTATCATTATGTACAAGTTTGGCAACAATGTAAGCCTTTCCTTTTATGTTACACATGTAACTGCACAATGCTTTCTGGTTGTCCCTTATGGAGGAGGCTAATTTATCCCCATACTTTGTTTTGCAGGACTTCACAACAACACTTACTTGCTTGTTTAAGCTGAGGAGGGAATGTCCCCAATTTAAGGGGGGTCCTCCCTCCTAATGTGAGACACCAATGTCTACCTCTTATGGTAAAGCCTGTTAATGGCAGTTGTCCACCAGGCAGGTTTTCTGTGCCATGAGGAGCTTGTTTGCCCCTGACAGGTAAAGGTGAGTCAATGCAGTTGTACAGGCACTTGTATGAAGCATTGGTGTAGAGCTTGGCATAGTTTCCAGTTCCATCTGAGGGGGTGGTGCAGTCAAGCTATTTATACCATCCCATAGTAGGTTATAATTTGCTTTGTTGAACTTTATTACTTTATATGCTGCAGGGAGGAGGGCAGGTGTGATATTTACTTTTAATGAGACCATTTTGTGGTCAGATCTCACCAGGGTGGACCTTACAGTGGAATATGTACAGTGGTCACCCATATTGGTTAGCACCTGGTTCAGTATGTTGTTTCCCCTTGTGTTGATGTCAACCCACCGGTCCAGGGCATTGTAGTTAAGGAATTCAACTAACCTCTATGCCAGTGAGTTTGAGCATGAATAACCTACCCAGTTGGTGGGTAGTTAAACTCAACCAAAAACATCTTGTTTTGATGTGTCTTGATAGACTCAAATAGATCCATTTAAGCACAGTGGGTGTCCTGATTCATGGGGCTGCTGCTGTAGCTGGCAATGACTTGATTAGGTGCCCCACAAGCAGTCAATAGCACCTGCAGTTTCTCCAGGGAATCCTACTGTCTAACCAATAGGGATGTGTATCTATTCTTAATGAATATGGATACACCACCTCCATTACTTTGCACACTTTAAGTTTAAGATCTGAACATGTGGAAGGAGATGTAGCCTGGTATGGCTGTGGTGCTCTCCACAGCCTTGACCCAGGTGTCTGTGACTGCACAAATGTCTGCATCTTCCAAGGTGGGGACAGCTTCCATTGAGTTGAGTATAGTGGCGACGTTCCTAACATTTAGCAGCATAACCGTGATGCTATTTGTAAATGGGGTTTTCTCATTGGAAAGTGTTTCCTTGTGACACCTGCTAAAAGGTGTTGTAGGGGTGGTGGCAACAGACTTGTCCAGTTGCCAAAATCCTAGGGTTAACAGATGAAGACCATCCCTGGCAAAGCATTGAGGTCTGTAGAGCAAGTAATCTCAGACTGACAGATAGTGGATCCCCTTACATTGACACCACACAGTATTGCAATTATTGACATTAATCATTTTTCATTTGTATGGAACCATCACCCTACGGGCGGCCATGGTGGTGCAGCAGTTAGCATTGCCACCTCACAGCAAGAGGTTCTCTGGTTCGATCCTTGGCTGGGGTGCCTTCTGTGTGGAGTCTGCATGTCCTCCCTGTGGTCACGTGGGATTCCTCCGGGTGCTCCGGTTTCCTCCCACATCCCAAACACATGCTGTAGGTGGATTGGACACTCTAAATTGGCCCTAAGAGTGAGTGCCTGCATGTGTGTGCCTTCTGTAGAAGGTTGGATGCTGGGCTGGCAACTCGACACCGTAAATCTCTGCCGCCAATCATGAGTGGACAGGTGATCCGCTGTGGCGACCCCTAACCAAGAAAAAGCTGAAAGAAGAAGAAGAAGAAGAAGATGGGGCCATCATCCTAGGTGACAGTAAAATGCAGCTCAAGGCCAAGGGCATACCTGCCTGAGACACTTAGTCTGTCAGCCCAGACATGTCTCTGCATACAGTCCGGAGAGTTATGTCTCAAGTCATACACACCAACAGGAAATATGACATAGTCATAAAAGTACCTGATGTTAATAGGCTTGAGTGCGTGTGTGATATGTTATATCCTAGTACCTCACAGAAAGCTGACCGTGACTTTTTCTTTATGTAGCCTGGTGAGAGGCACATCAATGTATCTCATGATGTAATCATCTATGAGTAATATGTTTGATTTTCTGTTTTGCCTTATGTGTTTCACTGGTGAGACAGTGGTGAGTGAGCTATTATGTCTGCTGTGTTCTGCAGAGGTATGATTATGTGTATCAAGCTTGCATTTGGGTTTCTGAGGTGCCTGGTATCTACTTATGTTTCTGGTAAACACCTCCATACATGCAGGTATGTGTGATATGGGTTTGGGTGGGGTAGGATGTGCTCCTTCAAGGAAATTTCTTCTCTGCAGTTATTACCACTGTCATTGTCATCTGACTGACTAAATTTGCACTAAATTATCCAGGATGGGTTGACACAGGCATTTAGCTGTTGTCAGAGCCATGGACTAACAGTAAATGCCAAAGAATGCACAATACTATCCCTTGGAAAGTCATCCCCCCAGTAACTAATGTATTGAATCACACCTCTAACAGTTGACCGTGTAGTCAGGGACTTACAGACAGATACATGGTGGTACGGGTTGATAATATTTGGGGATGCATTCTATGTTATGCAACCTATAAACAAAGGTATGGCATGTAAGTCCAAGACAGTCATGGTTCCACTGTATTTGGCATTCATCACACCTGCCATTGAGTGCAATGCCATCTTTGGTATGTAACTAACCAGGCATATTTGACAAATGTCACATCCACAGAGGTTCCACAGTAAACTGATAAACAGTATACATAACATGTCCTATGCAGGCCACTGTGGATGGTTCACATCACATGCCCCGGCTTGTCCATGTGTCAGCTCCCAAATCCCTGCTTACACTTATCAGGGGTATCAGACCTTGTCAGAGTTTAGGGATGCATGGCTAGGATGAAAGACGCTGCTGTTTTTGTTAGCCTGTTATACACATATAAGCCCATGGAGCCATGCAACTATACTGTTTTAACTTTCTGATGAAATTGTTCTTGGATTTATTGTATGTGTGAACCCATAGGTGTTTCCTAAGTCCTAAGTGTGTCCCACACAATAATGAAAGTGAAACGTAAACAGTGCCATGAGACACCTTTCATTGTGTGACTACACAGCCATTACAACAGCATCCAACATAATGTATACAACATAATGTGATTTACACATTACAAATGGTAGTGTTCCAGCTGTGTGACTGACCAGTCCAAGTAGCATGTCAAAGGCAACAATGGATGAAACAAATGCATATTAATTTAGATAGACACCCTGTACATCAGACATATAGCGTCATTTCCCTGCATCAATGACAATGATGACAGGGATGTGGCACAGGTACCATCACTTGCTCAGGGTATTGTATGGGGTGCAGGAGGCCTAAACTGACCCAATAGGTTGGCAAGTGTGTGTGTGAGGCAGAAAGGTGAGCAGGCAAGATGGACCATGTAAATGTGGCATGTGTGTCTGTAGGTGACCTGAGTATGACAGTGGTGTGTAAGTGTCTGCATGAACAAAGCCAAGCTCAGTGCTAGCTCTACATGAATGTATGTTGGACAGCATTGAGCTGTGAATGGCAGAGCTGACAGTTCATCATCTCTGCCCCAAAATGTGAGAATTGTCTCTCCCAGGAGTTGCACTGCCACCTCCATTTCCAAGGTCAGATGCTAGGCTACTACCTGAGGGTGACTGCTGTCTGCTGGGACCATGTTCTTCATGGGACCACCCAGGACCATGAGCCCATGGCCTGCCACATCTTGGTGTGGACCGCATACCCCCTCTGGAGCACTGGATGTACTGCCAATACGGAAGCATTATTGTGCATGGTCACGTGGACTCTCAGCAGATGCAGTTGCTGACCTATGTCCATGAGTCTGATGCTGAACTGCAACCAGCTGTTCCATCACAGACGATGTGCGTTCCAAGGCAGATAGTGTGCGATCTCTCTCAGACCAATGTCTTTCCATGTCATCAGTTATCCAATCCAGGGTATCAACAATGAGGTGGAGGCAGTCATGGCAGTCAGAGTGTGCTGCATCCGTAACCCTGATAATTAATTTGGAGTTCATTTCAGAATGTGCCTATACCTCCATGATGGCCCTAAACATACATTGAGTGACACATGATGAGACACCTGCAAAAGGTGGTGGAGGGACAGCATGCCTCTTATGAGCACCTCTATCAATCCACCTGTGTGGAACCTCGCCAACTGTTTGGGTATGACCAGTGTCGATACTCACTACAGCCACAGTAGCCACACTTCCCTGTTCAATGTCCCCACCCTCCAGCTGTCCAATATCTGTGTCCTCAGGGGACTGGGTATGCATAGGCATACTGACTGTGTACGATGACAATGAGGGCGGACAAGGGATGCAAACCTCTGTGACAAATTCAGCCCCTGCAACCCCCAGCTGTGCCTCACTTTGGACACCATCATCATCAAAGTCTGAAGAGATACTGACTTCAGGTTGTGAAGGGGACAACAACCAACCTCCCAGGTCACCTGTGATATAAAGGTGAAAGCATCACATTAATACCTGCACTACTATGCTCTGCAGTCCTATGTTTCAATACATGTTAATCTGTATACATTGCTGTTACTATTACAGACTTGTACAACCCACAATCTGAGATAATAGGACTTGAGATCATTAATTTCTAACCCACATTTGTAAATAGTTCAGAATAACAGATCTTTAAACTGGACTCTCATGAGCAATACATAAATTAAGTACACTGCAGAAATTCTGCAGAACTCTGCAAAGTATACAGGTATGGCCATCTGATAAGTCCTGTCAATACTGTGAAATCCATCACTGTGGTCACACCTACAAGGCCTAGATATGACCACAGCATGTACAGTCAGAACATATCTCCACATTTTTCAGTCATGTAGACAGTACATGTATCTAGCCTGTGGGCCTGAGATGCCACTTTAGCTAATACTTTGCAATAAATCTACATCTGTGACAAAAATGGTTTCTGCTTTCAAGTGGCATATGCATGGCCTCTTCTTATTCTTGATGGTCCTGAAAAACAATTGAGGAAGAGGTAATATAAGCAGCACCACATGTTACAGTATGACACTAGTAGTGCATCCAAATATCCCCCATTTACAGTAGTTGCTATGATAACAGGTATGTGCGTCATAATCCCTGCATGAGCTTAAAACTGCAGGTAGCCTACTTCCCCCACCCAATAACACACCTGATACGCACGTAAAACTATGTACAAGCTGACACACTAAATGCTACAGTATTCCAATGCTGATTCAACTAAACATTCCTGGATGCTCTTCTTGGGTGGAAATGGTGGCACCGACATCCACAACATAAGGTGTGATGGAAGCCTGGGAACTGTCCTGTGTTGCAAGGTTCACCAGGAATGACTCAGTGGCTGTCAGAGGTTGTTCCACTTCAGGCCCATCACCAGTAACTTGACGATCCCTGGCCATGTCCATTGGCTTTTTGCATGCCAAGTGATTCTGGTGCCCACAGCATTTATGTTTTGGTCCAGTTCATCCCATAAGACTTGTAGCTTCTGCCTATTTGCTCTGCGTCTGGGCAGCAAGACTTGGTAGTGCTGTCATAATGACTCAGTTATTAGGCTGCTTTCTGCCTCAGTGAAAGGTGGGTGACATCTAGCGTGCATGTTTTCACCTGAAATGCAAAATAATGAGAACACATGTCAGAATCACATATGTGGGTGTACAGTATATATGGATACAGCAGTTAAGGAAGGCTATCAGTATTCCCCACTTCATGACACATCTTATATGCAACAGTGTGGCAATCATGCAAAGGGTGTGGAGGCAACTAGGATTATAGCAACAGTGACCTACTCCTGTTTGTGCCATGTCAGATACTCACATATGATCACACACCCAACACAGTCATCTACTGTTAGTGTGGCCCATAGCAGGAAAGCTCCCCCATAACATATGTCTACAGTTCAATGCCAAAACATAGCTGTCTAGTATTACAACTGCCAATAATGACAGTGTCCAGGAGACTAGTGTCGCTAGTTAACAGACAACTTTAAACCATTGCTGTAGTCTACATCTTCTGTAGATGTTACACCGCTGCAGATCAATGGCATGTCACTGGGATAGTTCTAAGAAAGTCTTACTGATGTAATCCACATTTCCCCCTAAGTATATTAAAGCATATGCATCATGTTGAAAACAAAATGGTTACATACCTGATGGACTACAATGCTCCTCTTTTGAAAGATACAAATATATATGTGTTGTGACAATGAGTTCACCACAGAAAGTAACTCGCATACACAATGGTTTCCCTGTCTAGCAGTTTGCACTTTTAAGATGGTTCTCATTATTAGGTGATTGCCTCTGAACCAATCTGTGGTTGAGTGATACTAATTGAAGCATAGACAGATGATTTGCAGTGTAATCAGGCAATCTCATGCAACTGTTGAAAGAGATATAAGGCCTCAATGTAGAATCCATCCCCTTTCTCATATTATGGGGTGGAAATGCTGGGTAGAAATACTACGGCAGCACAAAGAGGATGCTTGTAGCAAATATTTCTTACATACAGTTATGTGTGTGCTACAGGCCCCAGCTGCTGCTGCTGGTGCAGACAATAAGCAGAGTGAGAGAGGCTGCAGAATGTGGAGGACAAAAACACTTGTGAGTAACGGTGTGACCAGTGGCAGCCCTGGTGTACAGCCAAAGCCTGATTGAGGGAACCCATCCCACAGGATATTGAAGTATGTGTTGAAGGTAAGTATCTTAGCCAAAGGTATCATTAACAGGATAAAAGGCAACATGTTTGTCCTTGAACAAGGTAGGGGGTACAGTTACCATTATGTCAACCATTTAGACAGCTGCCAAGCCACGTGTTATGTTATGATAGTCATCTGGAATGTCTGTGCTGGCAATCCTTGTTGCTAGCACTACCTCCATATGTGTATGTTAGTTGTGCAGCTGTGCTGATCTGCAATATCAGTAGCAAATGATTGTGTGCTGCAGTCTGATATTACTGGGCCTCCTTTGTATTACATAACTTAAAATCCTCTGTGAATACATGACCTGACACTCTATGCACTTTCTAGTGTTCCAATAGGAATATGTCAACTGTGTTCCTGTCTGCGGGCCTTTGACTTCCATCATTGAACAGCAGATATTCCAACTGAAGTGATTTGGGTGGATAAATAGTTGATGACATAGTAATTCATTCCAGAATTCACAATGGTGATGTACACATAAATGTATTTTAAATGCTACACACCACTGGATTTAAACCCAGGACCGTGTGTACCAAAAATTAATGTTTTTAAAGCATTTAACAGACAGAGCTACTGAGTCAATGTTATAGTAATTCTTTTTGCACATATAATTGCACACTTACAGGCTGTCACATACCTAATTTACATCCATTATTATGTGCATGGCTTTATAGGTATGTATTTCTCTACCAATGTCCCAACTAAACACCTATTTTGCCATTAATGTTTTAGCAAGTGTATTTTTTAAATGTTGCAGATAGAAGTGTACAGTTAGCTGTTGTTAGAGACCTCACTTACATCCATTATTCTGTGTCTGGCTTTCTAGCCATGTATTCCTGTACCAGACTCTAATTTAAACTCCCACTCCTTCCATTATAATTTAAGCAAATTTGGGCAATGAGGGCATGATGTGCAGCCCTGCTTAAGCATGCCTAATGATGGTAACTTTGTAATTGGTATGTTTTGTATAAACCACCTGTGTTAATTAACAGTTATGTGGTTTGGCAGGTTGACACACTGGTCTGCAAGTGTGATGGTCCTGGGTTTAAAATAGGACAAAGGTGTACATTTTGAATGTGATTATTATTATTTCACACACACACACACACACACACACACACACACACACACACACACACACACACACACACACACACATATATATCAATATAGCACCATTTAGCTTAGTTTAGCTTAGTGACTGCCATCAAGCAGCATTGTGCAAAAAATCTTTAAAAAAATGAAAAATGGGGAGATAGGACAGTGGTAAAGTAGGGTGCAATCAGGGGGAAAACATAGTGAAAGCCAGGTAGGTATGGCAGGAAGGATGTAGGAAAGAACCATAGCTATCCAGTAAATGTACAGCAACAAATGTGCACGTTAACAGATTTTTTTAGCTGAATTTGGACTTTCACCCTCAGAGAGAGAGGTAAGGACACAATAAGTGCATTGTCCAGCCAACTGGATCAAATTAAGTGTATCCAGTGGACATGCATGCAAAATAGAGAGCTATGTATGGGATGATTTTGTTTTGGGGGGGCAGGTACCCATTTTTTTTTAAGGTGAGAGTGGAATGTTGGGGAAGACATAGGTACATGTGGGAGAGGTAAGTTGGGAAGGTGAGAAAGCTTTTGCAGACAGACAAGACAGCAGACAGGGTTGGTGTGTGACACATGGGGGCTAAACACCTTGGTTGGGGAAGGTGCTGTGGAATCCCACTCTTATGGATGTCAAGCACGGTAGCAGTGTGACTCAAGTCCTCACCCATGGGACTGTCAGAACGGTACCTTCACTGCTCCTTTGGAGGAAGTGACTGATGCTGATGCACGGGGTGAGGATGGACAGCATACTCTCCACCTGGCATAGGCATGCTTCAAGAGTTCGGCACAGCAGCCCATGCACCATGCCTGGTTCTTCCTCATAGGTGACATAGTCACTCCTCCACTTCCACTCCCAGATCGGGGACCAACCCCAGCTTGGGAGGCAGAACTACCCAATGGCCCAGGTAGTGCAAGGGGAGCAGATGAGGCACCACCAGGTTGCTGTCCATATGTGCTGGGCCCTGGTGCCATGGCCAGGGGAGCCCAGCTAGGTGGATCACCTGAAACCAGTCTACCCTGTAACACTGTAGTAAATTAATATTAAAACATAAGATAAAAATAAACATAACCAAAGAAATGTTAGTATTAACATAACAGAAGATAATAATGATTAATCAAAAGAAATATAAAGGAATATAATGAGGAACACAACAATAAATAACATAAATAAAAGTATATTAACAGCAAAGCAATATGAAATTATACCTAAGGCCAACATAAGAGATAGTTACAAATAATATATTAATATCAAATCAAAATAATAAATATAAATTAATAAAATAAAGAAGAGAACTGCGGTGGTGGTGCTGCAGTAGCATTGTCGCCTCACAGTAAGACGTTGTCCTGTTCGATTCTCAGCTAAAGCGTCTTCTGTGTGGAGACATGCATGAATGGGCATACCTTCGTTGAAGGTTGTGTGTCAGGGCTGGCAACTCGGTACGTAAAAATCTACTGCCAGTCATTAGCGGACCAGATTTCTGCTGTGGCTACCCCTAACCGAGAAAAGCCGAAAGATACAACAACAACAATAAAATAAAGAAGAGAAGGAGTGGGGTGAGAGAAAAAAATAGTAACTTTGCAGGTAATATTACTACATAGACTGCTACTACATACTTCTACATATCTAAGATTTCACTTGTGAGTACAACGCAAATGTTGTATAGATGATGTTGCACATACATAGGTCTCAACCTGTTAGCATGGGACATTATGGGACAAGCCCTACCAAATGGTGGTACAAAGGCACAAGTACAGGGAACATTTTTGCATAGTATGCTCAGACATTAGTAGCAAGGTGTTCTGATAATGGATTTGTCAATAAATTGCATTCCAAGTAATGTCATGTACTGCTAATCAGGGACCAGACATATGGGGCAGTAGTGATTGCATTCTGCAAAGATTGTGACAGTTGAGAGGTATGTTCATGTACCCTAATTACACTAAACAGCTGGCCATTTCTCAGTTGGCTGCCATGGGACTGGAACCCACAAGCAGTGACTACAGGAATAATGTGCACTTTATCTGAATATAATGAATTCTTAAAACACCATCTACTTTACATACATACAAATATTTCAAGCACAGGCATTAATGCCCTTCTAGCTTGCCAATATGCCAAAACACTTGTTCCCATAATAAGTATCCAGGCTGTTCTTAAAAATATCTAAACTAGTACTTGCTTTAATACAATTTGGTAGTCTGTTCCATGCATCAGCTACTCTGTCAGAGAACCAATTAGTACACTTCTCATAGGTTCATAGGTTGGTACTAGGCTATCAGCCCTAGGGTCTATACAAGCCTAGCCATAATAATTCCCTGGATATTTCTTCCTGCAATATTTACTTCCCTGGACTCCTGTCTAGCAGGGCGACTGACATGATCCCCGTGGTGAATTTCCTATCTCCCATCCAATCATCAAGGATCCTTTTGAACAGCATCAAGGAGGTGCTCTGCTTGACATGTATGGGCGGTCTATTCCAGAGTATGGAGAGTCTTTGGGTCAGGAACCTATCCCTCCAGCATGTTTTGTTCATTGTGATGGCAAGGTTTAGATCCCTGGAGCATGTGGCTCTGAGGGATTGGGATTTCTTTAAGTGGAGCATGTCCAACAGCTCTGGGTTTGACATGGCCTTGTATGTTAAGCAGAGATCGCCTCTCCCCAGGATTCATGAAGCTCGGCACTGACCGTGCGGTGTGAAAATGGCGCAGTAGTGCCAAATGCATAGTAATTAAGGTACGCTGCCAACACAGCCACATGCACAGGACAGGAGCGTGAGTGCATAGGGCATGTCAAAGTGCTGCACAGAGGCGTGGAAACGGCAGCT
The DNA here is from genome assembly GCF_019279795.1 of Protopterus annectens. Lineage (NCBI taxonomy): Eukaryota > Metazoa > Chordata > Ceratodontiformes > Protopteridae > Protopterus > Protopterus annectens. The sequence goes on along the minus strand of NC_056727.1, from coordinate 1,060,575,858 downwards.
GTCAATGTGCTTGCATATAACAGGTTGCAAGATAGTAACCATGTCAGTGTCCCTGGATACTGAAACGTATGCAAAGCATGCAAGAAAGTACCTGCGAACACAAAGTGACGAAGCAAACAGAAATGCATGGTAGGGAATAACGGGTCCCTATCCCGCGAACAAATGACATGGAAGACCGTGTGGCCATAGTCCAATGCAGTGTAGATAGCCATACCAAGTGGAAGTGAAACGCATCATATGTTAGCGATCCACCAGTAGGTACATCCAGCCCAATGGTGAGGGTCACCAGCTGACCCATAATGTGAGGGAGGGTTCACAGCCGGGCAGATGTGTCCATAACAAAATACACGAGAAATGTAGATATCTAGCGACCATATGTCCAAATTATATCCCACAAGGCATGTAATAGTTACATACAAAAGATATGTCCGTATTTCACATACCAAATGTGATAGGAAATAGAATAAGCATGTAAACAAAACAGAAGGAGCATGCAAACAGCCACAACAATAAGGACACATGTTAGCTGAAAGGAACAGTATTAGCCGTACAATTGACTAGGATTACCACCTGTCCCACTTTGCGAGCGACAGTCCCTCCTTGGGCAGTTGTGTCCTGACAAAAACCTGTAACAATGGCAAATGTCCTGAGATTATAGGACAAAATGATTCCCTATACTTTATGTAATAGTTGCATTAAACAAGTTTTCTGTATCTAAATTACATAAATGTTATAAGAAACAGAATAAGCAACTGAACTGCTACAAGAATAAGCTTTGATATAGGCAAGAAGTCTAAGTTATATCCTGTGTACTGACCATGGGTATGTGTCGGCCTGTAAAATGTGATGTGTGTACCAAAAATGTCCCACTTTGGCCAATTGAAAAGGTGGCACCCCTACTGTTGACTGTGGGGAGGTGTTGTCCACTACAGTCAGATATGTGTACAGAATATATCCCATCCTGGACATAGGCAAAGGTGGCATCCTACCAATGAGTACAACAGGCTGTCAAAATCCGGAAGTCAGCGGTACAAGCCGAACTTGTCAGGATGTGTCACAGTCGAACGGGTAGTACCCGGGTATACCAAACATGTAATGAAAGAGAAGTATGGGCATGTACCTATGTGCGTGAGGTATAGCATGTGGAAAGCAAACATGGCAGGGTAGTCCACACAACCATAAAGGTACCAGACACATGTAGGGTATTCAATGTGTTACTCTGGCCATGTCATGGGCCAACAACCAAAACACAGATGTATGGGGTGTGAGGAATCTGTGAGTGTGGGGTGGATGGGTAATGGTACAATCCTCCAAGGCGATACTGTGTTGTATGCAGAATAGGTGAACCGGAGGTGTATGAGGGAGCAGTGGGTGAAGCTAAAAGAAACACAAACACATGTATAAACAGCTGCAATACAACCAGACAGTCCATACTGTAGAACACAATCCCACAAACAGATGAATATTGAAATGTGCGATACAAATGTATAGATATGTCACCGGCACATACCCACAGATTGGTCCTGATGGAACTGGCCATAACAAATGCAACACACCTGGATGGAACTGGCCATAACAAATGCAACACACCTGAATGCATAATGGACTACCCAGCATCCCCTCCACATCACATAACCTGCTCCCGTACCTGAACATCCACCAAATCCAGCCGTACTTGGCCTACTCATGTGGTGCAGCCACAGCTACACATAGTGACCACTACGCATATGTAGTAGGTAGTGTCACCCTAGGCAGTTGGAAGATTGCACATGACCTCAGCACATTTTCGTAACTCCATAACGATGTTCAGTATACCTCTTGTTGTGGATCGGTACAGTTTTTGGATATCCCTCATGGGATACGTAACCTGTGTAAACGTTAGAACAGAAGACATGAAGTCCAGTCCTGTAGATATCTGGATAGAATTTGGAATGTGTATTAGAGGTGTACGACACTGTCCAGCCCTAAGTGGTCATACATAACTTACTACCCAGGATCAAACACTTGCCCATGACGCATGTGTCCAGACACGAATAAGCGGAAATATACTGCACACATTCGCATAGTGGAAAATGGTATAAGGGTGATGAAGGCACTGACGTAAACAGGATAACCCTGATCTACTGTGTGAAGGACACTTAATGTGTGTGTAGGTGTGACCGACCATACCTGTCAACCTCTGAGAGCAAGATATCTGGACAAAGCCGTGAATAAACGTATACCTGTCAACCTCTGAGAGCAAGATATCTGGACAAAGCCGTGAATAAAAGTGGGACAAAGGCCCAAAAGTATGGACAATTTGTAAAGAAACTGAGAAAGTTGATAGAATAACAGTTTGTACATTGGCATTAATTTCCTGAAGAGTATGAAGTCTGAAACTCAAGTGTCTGTCATTATGTTCTGACTTCAGTCTTTAATGACTAGCTACTGATTTGCCAGAAAACAACAGTGTATTACAGAGGTCCGTACATATTTACAGTAACAAACCTTCACATTTGTTTACTGTACCACTGCATACCTGTAGTTAATTCATGTCCAAAATAATAATCCTCGTATGAATGCATACAGGAAATAGTCAAATGTGAATGGGAACACCCCTCACCGTGGATTATGTATTGTAACCACCCCCACCCATATTATGTATTGCCAACATAAAAAGCTGCTGACAGGTGCCGAAAGACCTGTGTCTGTAAACACAGGTTAACCTCTATAAAATGGACAAATGCTGTCCATGTGCTTCGTCTGACATTTGAACTCGGTCAAGGCAGTTCCGTTCACCAAGCGGACAAGCCTAAACACCCTGACAATCAAAGACTTGTATGTGCCAGGACTATAAGCCTTGGAGTTCTGCATATCCTTGGAGTGATTAAATATGCAGCTTGGGTCCAGAGCAGTAGGGAATAGGGAATGTGTAATATGTAGTACCGCGTTTTTCCCAGCAGGAGAATAGATGCCTGTGTTGTAAGTGAAGCGGTGAGGCGTATGTTAATGTAGCTATGTACTATGGGTATGCATCTAAATGAGTCAGAACACCAATAGTATAGTGGTTACAGCATCCGGCCAACGTGAATGCAGTCCTGGGTAAACTACGACTTCAGCACATATGAGTTAATGAATGCATGTGTGCTGTAAAGACATTTAAATATGTAAACGTGAACGTGTGTTTCGCATTTGTCCGTTAACCGGATTACAGATATTGCACTGGTACCGTCACAATTACGAAAGCCCACGTAAGCACAAAGACTTAGTAAACATATGTAACCTACAATAAGGATATGCAAGTGCGCCTGTGCATGTGTAATCCGCTCACAGCATAGCAAATGAATGCTGTTTTCTACATGTTTATTTATATATCTATATATGGATATATATATTTGTGTATAGATATATATCCACAGACTTAAACTAAATAAATATATGAAAGAAAGAATGTACAGACATATATATATATATATATATATATATATATATATATATATATATATATACACACACACACACACACACACACACACACACACACACACACACACACACACACACACACAATTACATTAATTGATATATACACAACAAACACAGAAACATTTGTCCTTGTAGATATAACACATGTACATAAATAGGCTACGTCATAGCTATTATGGATAGACATACAGACATGTAAGAAAGGTAAATACACTGCTGCTTTCCAAACCATTGCCCGGAAAGTACCAGTGTGCCAAATCTGCAAGTTCTACTATTTAAACATGGATATAGGTGTCCTTTGCAGGACTCCAAAAAGTGTTGTCTACAAGCAACGGCCAGTAATAATCGACGCAAAGGAAGTCACATCCGCAGCTACAATATAGCTGTACATGCAACAGTAGCTTGTGCAAGGGTAATAACACATGGGTTGACAGAATGTATGACATATGTCCCGATACGCAGAGAGTGGATAGTGCTTAGAAGTATCTTCATACTTTATTATTGCTTACATTAAATATGTCTTATGACTACTGTGGAGGGGTGTTAGGTATGGGAATCATGGGTATGCAAGAACGGGCCTAGGTTCACAGGTGTTGGTTGGCACAGATTTATTAGGTCCGCCCAATGGGAGTGATTAATATTCCTATGTGGGTATAGCACACGCCTATACCTTCCAAAAATGAAGAACCCATCTACTGGATATTGTGTAAACCATTGGGGGAAGACGTAGGGACTAATATCAGTGTCATGTAAGAAATTATCATGGACGTACATGCATACGAATAAGATGGTAACCATACCTCTCAACCTTTCAGAATAAGACATCTGGACAAAGGCATATTTAAATAAGTACAAATAGGGACTATGTTAAATGTTCCTCTGACAAAGTTAGAACATTGATAGACTAATGGATAATTCATTAGTATGAATGTTTTGAGGGTTATTAGTTATAAACAACTAATGTCTGTCATTATTATCTAACCTCACAGTCCTTAATGACCTGCCACTAATCTAGCAGAAAGGCACAATAATAACAAAGAAGGAACAACATTATAAGTCTAAGTTCGGGACATTTACCCAACATGTGCACAGTTGAGAGGTATGAAGATGACCCTGTCCTAAATAAATGTACAGAACTAGTGATATCAGGTGGACAGGTGTGAAGAAAGACGGGATGACAAACGACAAAACATGTATAAGTCAAAAGCATTTACCTCGATAAATGTGAATGAATACTTATGCCCTGTGATAGTCAATGTGGAAGGTTAATAGTGTCCCTCAGGGTGTTATGCAGTGTCCCCGATACAGTGTCCAGTCTCCCACACTCGCATGTGAGTTCTGCCATTGACGGACATCGCAAATACCGGCGAACACACAAGGTAGATGATAACATAATATGTTTTGATTAGCACCTGTTGGCTTTTGTGAGGAACACAACACTCTTGGCGGCTGTGTGCTACAAAAGGAATGTAATGGCATCTGGCCTGTGATTTCTTCTTGTGTGTAGTGGTGTAATACAATGGTATATCTTGTATCAGAAACAGATACATGTGATAGGAAACAGTATTAAATTAACAATATTAAACTCTGGAGGTATGAAAAGTGCTGAAGTAGTTTCAGTATTGACCGCAGGTATGTGTTGACATGTCAAATGTCACCGCTGTATATATAGTATCTATAGGGCTGTCACCATTACAAATGATGAAGGTGGGAGCTGCTTTGTAGAAATGTCAGACGTAGCAGGTCAAACCATACCTACAGCCATGCATACTCCACAAATAGACATATTAGCACACAGCAAAGCTTAGGCCAGGGGTCATGGAGCCTTGGCCGGCGTGTACGAGTAGAGGAAGTGTAGAACAAGGCAAGATGTCTGCCGAGCTATTCAGCAATATCCTGTAGGGGCGTGTAAGACAGCCCCTAAACTGAACGTTGCATGAACAATGTTAGGATATGCAAATTACCCCATTTGTAGGTGAAAGCTATGCAAATGATGTAAATCTGTGATACATGTAACAGTAAGCTGTCCGTGCAAGAGTAGAGTTATGTGCAGAAATGTACTCGGATGTTAACCGAGTTACGTTCTGCAAGTAGCTAAATGGAGCAATGTCAGCTGCAAATAAAGGATGAATTCAGTTGAAGAAGCATGCCAATGGCCAAATATAAGGCCAGTGGCATATTTTTCCATTGTAAATTAATAAAACTTTATTTGTCCTCCCCCGATCTCCGGTGTGTAAGTGTAGCACAGCGGTGCGAAAATGCGCTGCGCTTTTAAAACAAGAGAAATATTTAAAATACACATAGACATTGTAATTATCATTAACAGTTAGTTTGCCATGCAGGTGAATGGCAAGCTGAAGACAAGATGGCTGCTGAGTACTGGTTGCTATGTGTGGAAGCGCTCTGTCAGAGATGTAACCAAGCATTAGTAGGCAATCCGATGCAATTGAGGCTGAGGATAGTGAATCACAATTTGTCATGCCATATGGGCCAAGCCACTACAGTGGAAGAGTAGGTTAAGGGGACTATCAGAGTAGAAGATAGGTGACATCATGAGTGTGTATGTATAAAACTCTGTAATCCTATTGGAGCAATGTGTCACATGTTTGCTGTCAGTTACTCATCAGTGGAAGAGGGGTGTTATGATTTATCCTAGGTACAGTCAGGAAACTGATGGTGTATGCCATGGATATCACTGAAGTTTCATGCAAACCTGCTGACAGTGTGTTCGTGCCTGTGTGCGCCTGTAAGCCTGAGTAAGCATGTGTGAGCGCGTCAGCCCGTGTGTGCACATTGAAAAAGGAGTAAGCTAGTGTAAGTATGTTGAAGCCTGTGTAATGTCGTGTAAGCCAGTGTACGCGTTTGTAAGCATGTATAAATCTGTACTACACACATCACACATGTACTGCACACTCTGAAACACATGCTGCCAATACTACACACGTCAGTCAAATGGCATATGGATGGATAATAAATCATCAGAATCAACAGTGCTGTAAACTATACTACATTGATGGTCATAGCTGCAATGCATCATGCCTGCTTACATACACCTAGAAGGATATCACACTTTGTGTTAACAACATTTTAACATTAATACAGTGCTATAAAGCCACCCTGAGCATCAGCACCATGTTAGTCTGTTCCTGCGTCTATGTTACACATTACAGGTGGTGGCACAGGTGTCATCATATGCACAGGGTATGGTGTTTCTTTTCCAGAGCCTGTCATTGAGCCATCCAAGCAACATGTAAGTATGTGTGTGTGTGAGGGACAACAGTGTTTGCATGGCCCAATGTTGATGCAATGTGTGTGTGTATGTGTTAGCCCTAGCTGTTTGTTTCATGTGTGTGTCTGCATGTACACAGTTTCAGCATGTGTCATGCATATACAGGAGGTTGTGGGACAGTCACAGACCGTACCTGCCAGGCTGTACAGATCGCCATTACTGGCCATGGACACCCCTGCATGCATTCAAAAATATTCCAGTCCTGCACCTGTCAATGTGTACACATACATTCTTGGGATCTGTATCACAACCTGTGGATAAACGGGCGTCAGTAATGTTAACCTGATTTGCATAGTAGTGTCAGGTAATACTTAGTCATATGAGCCATACTCATCCTCCAAAGCAACAACCACTGCTGACTGTTGCTGAGATGTGCACACGACCGTTTAAAGGTGCTGTACTATCATTCTTGTCAATGACCCTTGTAATACCCAGCATCAGAATAACTGGTCACTACACAACTATAACCCAGGATCACTACAGCACACAGTATGTGCACTATCACAGAGCCATAGCAGATTTACATACATCAAAGGTGTTCACGTACAGATAATGCAGCACATTCAATAGTGCTAATATCCACATACATATCAATATCTATCTACATTACATATATAGAAATAGAAATACACACACACACACACTTGGCAGGGTTGTGATCAGAACACAGACCTAACTACATTATCACACTACAGCATTACGCATGTACAGAACGCGCTACCGTGATTACTAGATCACTGCATTCACACATGCATACGTCCAGCTTGCTGGCATCAGCATCAAAGGCAAAGACGCTGTACGGATTCTACGGAAGTGAATAGTGTAAAAGCAATGTACTGTTGTCATGCAGCTGGAAACTCTCACACACATACACATACACATGTGGCAGGATTGGGATTAGAACACAGACCTAACTACCTTATCACACTACAGCAATACGCATTTATAGAACGAGCTACCGAAATTACTGAACACAGCACTCCCAGAGGCATACTTCTAGGTAGGTGACATCATCCGTAAAGGCAAAGATGCCGATAGGGAATGTATGTGGTGTGAGGTGTCTAAAAGCATTACCGTGTCCCCAGGCTGCAGGAAACACACACACACACACACACACACAGGCACACACTTGGTAGGACTGGGAGTCGAACATACACCTAACTACCTTATCACACTACAGAAATACACATTTACAGAACGTGCTACTGAGATTACTGAACACAGCACTCCCAGACGCATACTTCTAGGTGGGTGACATCATCCATAAAGGCAAAGACGCCGATAGGGAATGTATGTGGTGTGAGGCATCTAAAAGCATTACCGTGTCCCCATGGTACAGGAAACACACACACACACAGGCACACACTTGGCAGGGCTGGGAGTCGAACATACACCTAACTATCTTATCACACTACTGCAATACGCATTTACAGAATGCACTACTGAGATTACTGAACACAGCACTCCCACAGGCATACTTCTAGGTGGGTGACATCATCCGTAAAGGCAAAGATGCCGATAGGGAATTTATGTGGTGTGAGGCATCTAAAAGCATTATCGTGTCCCCAGGGTGCAGGAAACACACACACACACACACACACACACACACACACACACACACACACACACACACACACACACACACACACACACACACAGGCACACACTTGGCAGGGCTGGGAGTTGAACATACACCTAACTACCTTATCACACTACAGCAATACACATTTACAGAACGAGCTTCTGAGAATATTGAACACAGCACTCCCAGAGGCATACTTCTAGGTGGGTGACATCATACATAAAGGCAAAGATGCCGATAGGGAATGTATGTGGTGTGAAGTGTCTAAAAGCATTACCATGTCCCCAGGCTGCAGGTAACACACAAACACACAGCAGGGCTGGGAGTCGAACATACATCTAACTACCTTATCACACTACAGCAATACGCATTTATAGAAAGCGCTACCGAGATTACTGAACACAGCACTCTCAGAGGCATACTTCTAGGTGGGTGACATCATCCATAAAGGCAAAGACGCCGATAGGGAATGTATGTGGTGTGAGGCATCTAAAAGCATTACCATGTCCCCAGGCAGCTGGTAACACACACACACACACACACACACACACACACACACACACACACACACACACACACGTCAGGGCTGGGAGTCGAACATACACCTAGTTACCTTATCACACTACAGCATTACGCATTTACAGAACACGTTACCGAGATTACTGAACACAACACTCCCAGAGGCATACTTCTAGGTGGTGACATCTTCCGCAAAGGACACCGATAGGGAATGTATAGAGAGTGAGCAGTCTGAAAGCATATTACTATCTCAAGGTAGATGTAGATAAACACACAGCAGTGGTGTGATCGGGGCAACTAAATATCTACGAAGCACCACAACAACACTACATAGATACGGGATGCGCCACAGACAGTACACCCTGCAAGACAGTTAGCCAGTGTGTTCAATGTAGGCATCCATCATGATGTTGAAAATGGACATCTGTTGCCTGGATGTCCACCATCGCTATACAGGATGTCAATGGCCATGCCCATACACAGAGGCACAAGGTGTCACTGGCCATGCCCACACGCTTAGTATCACACGTCCGTTTGGAATGTACTGCGTGTCCATCTACACAACGGCATACTGGGCATGGTCACACACTTAGCAGTTGCAAAGGGCCGTCTTGCATGCACATGGATTCTAAACACGTAAGGGCGCAGTTTGGAATGTACTGTGTGTCCAACTACACAACGGCGTACTGGGCATGCTCACACACTTAGCAGTTGCAAAGGGCCGTCTTGCATGCACACGGATTCTAAACACATAAGGGCGCAGTTTGGCATGTATTGTGTGTCCAACTACACAACGACATACTGGGCATGCTCACACACTTAGCAGTTGCAAAGGGCCGTCTTGCATGCACATGGATACTAAACATGGAAGGGCACAGTATGGTATTACTGTCCCCACGTACATGACGGCCACTCACATGTATTGATCAGTACACACTCAGGAGCCATCACAGATGTCTCAGATGCAGATCACAGAGGTACACACCACCGTCTACAATGTAGCCCACAGACACCACCATGTCGTTGGACCAGGAATAAATCAACACAACACTGTGTGATGCATGACCAGTGGACTGTACATAGGTGTACAGCAACTGTGCAGACTACACATGTACCAACAGGGTTCCATCATGTGTTATGCATTGCAATGATACCACTGTACATAACCAGGTCGGCTCTACACATAACAGGGGCCCTGGGTCTTACACAGCTGTGACAGATGACTGTCGCTGTACACCAACAAACACACATGTTCGGATATGTCATACATGTAATTGCAGTGGATATGTGCATGGACCACACACACAACAGATATGTACATAGCATAGCTTTTGCTGTCCTCCGTGCAGACAAGTGGCTACAGCAATCATATGCACGCAAATGGGAGGTGGGTCCATGGCTGTTGATTGTCAACAGAACATGAGGTAGCAATGTTGACCGAGGACACATTCCCTCTGTACTAGTTACCCATGACACCCATCATATCATACAACAGTCCATGTGTTATGTATGTCAACACACATGTCCACCAATTGCAATGCATACAAACATGGCTACAAGACAGGCATGTAGGACCAACACACATGTACAAACTGTAGTGTGCATGCAGCTGCCATGCATGTGCAGTAGCTGATGTAAGTAACTCATCTGTGCCAAACTACAACATGCAGTTGCAATGCAGCCCCATCATTGACACCTGTATATGGTGACATACTGACAGTACGGTAGGATGTACATCAGGTATGGATGGATGTGTGTACGTAAAGTGGTGATCCACCTGTGTAGATGGATGTTCTCCGGGTACGGTTCACAGGTGTGTCACAAGCCATCATACCATTACATGTGCAAACAGTACGCTATGTTACTCTTACTTGACGGTGAAGACATAATACCTACACAGCGGTCAGGTGTTACCAACTGTACATCACTCGACACCTGTAACACTTACATCCTCCCGTCTGCATATAGCAGCACAATTGCCGGACATAGCGTTGGTACACATAATGTGGCCAATACTGCTGCATGTCTGTCAGATGTATCATCATATAGCAGGTGTATCATTCACAGTACTGCCATGTGTGTTTGCATGTGTGACCATATATGCCACATATGATGGGGAATACATCCCAATTGTGACCCACCCCTGTACACTGTTGTAGACATCTGTACATACTGCAGTGTGGAAAGCATGACATAGGCAGGTGTGGTGTGTGTATCACACACATCAGCTATCCGTATGTGTATGACAGTTGGTCTCCACAGTGTGTGTGTGTGTGTGTGTGTGTGTGTGTGTGTGTGTGTGTGTGTGTGTGTGTATGTATGTATGGCTGTCTGGTGCATGGAGTGTGGGTGTATGCTACCATACGGAACACACAGGATCCCAACCCCTCATGGTGATGCAGTCAACTACCCTGTTGATGCCATCGGTCTCAGCCGTACTGGCTACCTGTACATGTACCTTCCCTGTGTCACGTTGTGTGAGTGCACATTACTGTGAGGGTGATGACCACATAGGCAAGTGTCCTCACCTCAACACTATGGGGTGTGCATTATAGTGTTGTCAACCCCGTGAGTGTGGGCATGTTCCTGTACTGTGACAGGGTATTACTGCTACACAGTGAGGCCTCATGCTATCAAGTGGCCTATAACATTATCATTGTCCAGACCGCTGTGTACAACCCCTGCACCATGTCAACATACCTGTGATGTGACTTGGTATGGATGTCACGTCTCTAGCCACTGTAGCCTATTAAACTGCACACAGGCTGCTGGATCAGTATATGTGTGGACATCTGTGGTATGTTAGACTTTCCAGCTGTCTGGTTGAGGCTACGTATAGCATGTTGAGATTGCCATACGTGCCTGTGAGTACTCCAAAGTTATACATGGGAGACTGCAAACACTGCTACCTGTAGACACATGCAAGTAGACCATACGGAGGGAACCTGGGCATCATTACCAACATGCTGTTACTGTTGTTACCGAGACACATACTGTGAACATATAATAATGCATGCTACACCTGTACTACGTGGTTGTGCACATATAACAATGCATGCTACACCTGTACTACATGGTATGTCTGGTGCATGTCAACAGTACACAACCAATGTAATATACACATCTCTCACCATTCTTACACAACTAACGTAATATACACTTCCCTCACTAGTTGTACACAACTGATGTAATATACACATCTCACTATTCTGTTCACCCTGTGCATCAGACCATTTGAGCATGTCCCTGCACCGATGGTGTGGATGACAAGGATTCGGCACAGGCTTCATCATATGCACAGGGTGATAATGTGTGCCAGGGGCATAGGCTGCACCAATGGGTGACATCATGTGTGTGGGTAAGGGCCGGTGATATGATTGGACATGTCTGTTCAGTATGCATGTGGGTGTTGTGCTGCCCTACAGATGTGTTTGCTGTGTGCATGTATGTGTGCACACAGTTCTGCCTTTTGTGAGGCCTACACAGGGGTATTATTGACAGCTCCAGATTGTACAGACCAGGTTGTACAGCTCACTGTGTCCAGGCATGGCCATGTGACCTGTGCCTGCCAGGGGTTGCACGGGCACTACCAGGCAGAGGTACAGATTGGCTACTGTCCGATGACACATGTCCACTGGAACCGTGTCCCCGCTGGGAACATCCAGGGCCACGTCCACGTGGCCTGCTTTGTCCTGGTGTGGACAGCACAGCACCAGCTGCACTGCTACTGCTACCGGCACTATGGGAGCAGACATGTGAGGTGGCACGCTCACGTCTACCTGCACTAGGTGGTGTAGCTGGCCTATGTCCACATGGCCTACGCCTCACTCCTACCAGATGTTCCAGCACAGACAGCTCACGCTCGCAGATTGCCATGCCACAGTCAAGGATTCCGACCATGTCACCCAATCGCCTGTCCAGAACATCAGCAATCTGCTTTTGAGCATTTGCCAGTGTCTGGATGTTGTCATTTAGGGTATGGATAGCAGCCCTCTGCAGCCTCTGCCCTTCTCTATTCTGCCATTCAGCACGTGCCTGTGCCGCCATTACAGTCTGTAACATGCATCTGGTGATACCAGCTGCTGCGCTCTGTCCTGCAGGTGTATGTCTGCCAGAGGTCCTCCTACGAGCAGCTCCAACCACATGCCTGTGTGGCACATCTGCAGACATTACACTGACACCATGGTGTGGAGACACACCTTCTGTTCCTGTTCCACGCTAACAGACGCTGACTGTCCTTCCTCTATGGCCACTGGTGATGTGGTATGTGTTGGCAGCAGAACTGTGTGCGGGGAAGAGGGGGACATAGCTGGGATGGCAACCATTGGCACAGATTCAGCCCCTGACAACCCTGCCTGTACCTCATGCATATGTTCATCATTGCTAGTATCTGTGGGGACACTAACATCAGATGGACCGCAGGAGGTTAACGCACCTACATCACCTGTGAATGCAAAGAAAGACTCTAAATGACAATAGACACCGACACACACACACATGCACACACGAACACACACACACACACACACACACACACACACACACACACACACACACACACACACACACAGACACAAACACACAGACACACACACACAGACACAGACGCACACACACACACACACACACAGATGCACACACACAGACACACACACCATGCATGGGATTTGACAGATGGCATGCAGCATGCCTATGATACAGCTGACGGCATGCAGCTCAGACATTAATAGTGTTAGTAAGCATACCCCCCGGGGTGCACAATACAGCAAGCAGGTGTTATATCAATAGCCATGCAGTTCACACAATCATGGTAGTATGCATGCATCCCCGTGATACACCATGTGGACCAGAACAGGATAACAGTACACATGGCTGACGTGACCTTGACATGTAATCTGCTGACATGTGCATTAACATGCATACATGTCTGACACAATGGTGTCCTGACATGTACAGCGTCATAATGGCCATCACATTGCGTGTTGTCTGTATGCCCTACAGATGGAATGCATGTTTAGCAAATGTGCATGTGCATGGAAGGGTAGTGTGAGCCATCTACATTGCTCTACAGTGTGAAGTACAGACACTGTGCCATTGCATGGCATCATGAGGCATCTATATTGCTATACAGTGCATAATATGTACACATTGCATAGCCATAACTGCATGCATATGCATGACATAACTGTGGATTGTAACCCATGATGCTGAGGTGTGTACACACCAAACCATGCTGTGTCATGTGACAGGTCACTGGAGGACCTACAGATGACACCCCTGCACAACAACTACAGAGTCTTAGCTGCCTGGCAACCATGTCCACACATAGCGGACTTGTCAATTCACCATGTCCAACATGACATTGCTATACCACACACACGAGGTGCACAGCTAATGGTGATGTCCTACAGCAGCAAGGGAAATGTACAGTATCTGTGGCCTGATGTGGTGTCAATGTCTGTGGAAGCTGTAAAGGTGACTACTGTCATGCTATGACACAGGTGTGATGTTCAACACATCTTATATGGCAGATGTCAGTGACACCTCCACTGGCTGTACACAGGCTGTTAGGATGTCCAGTGTACCACATCAACTGTATAATCGGTCAACTAAGTCTATAATTGGACCATGTGTGGACAATGTGAAACAGGGTGTATACACATCACATCTACTGTGTGGCTACATATCTCTGGCCATCCCCCATAGCCATGTGAGCACGTGTTGGACAAATGCGTGTGATGGCCATCTATCTCACATGTCTGTGTTGCCCCATATGACATATACCCATAGATGTCAGATATGTCACCATCCACAGGGCTATGCAGACAACAGGTTGCATGTGGGGTATGGGTTATGGGATAGTGTGACATTATTGCAGCCAATACACTACGTGTCTGGGACATGTCAGATTGCACATCACAATGTATGCACCCATTGCAGGGGCATATGACACAATGGTGACTCCTGTGGGCTGCCCATATCACAGCTCACTGTGTGGTACTGTTTGCGTACCACACGTGTTGTTCTAATGTATTGTACATATGCCTCTATTGTAGAACACCTCCACTGTTGTATGCACAGCTGACCACACATGTAGCAATGACAAATACTCTGGTTTCATTTCACTGTATCATTTCATTTGTATATATTGCACATGGGTGGCCTGTGTGAATGATAGGTGACGTGACCTGTATATCATGAATGGAACGAACATCAAGTGTATAAGTGTTAACTGGCCACATGGTGAAAAGATCTATGCTTTCACATGCCTGATACTGATGACAGTCTCACCTGCAACGGACTCATGTCTGTGCGGCACGCCAGAGGTACCTGCATAGGGGTGGCACAGCAGCATGAACATTATCCATGACTGTATGACAGCCACAGGGTGCACTGTGCATGTTAACACATTCGCCTGTACAATAGCATATAGTATGCACATGTGTGCATACACAGGGTAGCATACTGTAGTATGCAGCATGTGTGTCCACATACCATGCATATGTTGTTACATTACATAATGTACAGTGACACATGCACATAAATGGGATATAGTAGCCATATGTGCAGTAGTGACTTACCAGGAAACTCCAGGCTCATTGGTTGGGAGACACCCACCTCCACGATGGCAGATAGTGTTTGTGGATGCTGTTCTGAGGGTGTCCCCAGACTGGACAGTAACTCCTCAGTATGTGTGAGTGGGGGCTGGGTTGGTGGCCCACCACCTGTTCCACCTTGTTGCCTGGCGATTGCAGTGGCACACTGTTTTGCATGCCATATCAGGTCCGTGCAGTGTCTGCGCACCTGCTGGTAGGTGTGGTTATGGCCAACCACATTGTTCACCCTCCTGCGCAGATCCTGCCACAGGTCGTCCCACTGCTGGGCATGCTGTGGCACATGGCTGAACAACACCTCATAGTTCTCATGGAGGTACGGGATGAGGACATCATCCTCCTGGCGGCTGTAGGCTGGAAGTCGTATACGAGGCATTATCTGTAAGACATAATGATGGTGACAGGTCACAGTTTCAGAGATGTACAGAGATACAGCTGCACATACATTTCTATGACATCTAGTACATCTGCACAGTTATCTTTGCAAATCACCATGACACTGACACGACTGATGTGTTTGTGTCACACACATGTAACACCCGTTATGCATTGGATATCATCACCATATATGTGTGTCACCTCATTACAGTGTTCATACTCCATGTGAATGCTGTCTTGATGTGGGCATGTCTTACCTATCTGCACATACCTGGATGTGTCCACGGCATTGCTGTTGAACTTGATGCTGTGTATATGTCACATATCAACACAGACACAGCCTTAATGGCCTTGAGCAGTGACAATGCACACATATGCATGGAAACCTGTGCATGCATGTGTTTTGCCATATACATCTATACAGCACTGTACAGCTGTTCAACATCCTGCCATGGATCGCCTATGTTGCACATGTGATAGACATGGGACAATGGCTAGTCGTACGTCATTCGCAGAGATGGTTATCAACCATAGCATGTACGGGCAAGGTTTCCTAACTGTAACTGACAGCCATTATGCCACTGCGAGGTGCATCAGTGCCACATTACTGATCCAGACAGTTGATACTACATCTACCATGCGGCCATCACACCATGTATGACTGGGATGACATGTGCAGCTTTAATGGACAGGGTTGCATGGTATAGAGGGAGTATCTCACATGTATGGCACAGGGATCTGTCCAACATGTGGCGATCCTAGTATTAGTACGGTGGCTGTCCATGTCGTATGTCTTTCAGATCAGGATATGGACATGTAGCATGTCCATCATCATGGTGCAACAAATGTCTTTATGCAAGGTAGACAGCATGTTGCATAGTGAAGGTGAGGATTGTGAAGGCTGGTATCACCCATCCACGCATGGCCATTACCCCTTAAAGGTGATATGTGATCCAATATTGGTCACCCCAGTGCTGTATATGCCTGTCCAATGATCTCTGTGCTCATGGATGGCACCCTGTCATGACATGGGTACCTCATATGACAATCTACGGGGCCTGGAGACGTCATCAAATAAGGGAGGTGTACTGCACAGCACCATCCCTTACACAGTGTCAATAATGTTGACCACAGCTAATGGGTACAGGGATGTTCACCTAGCGGTGACAATGCTGATATCATCCATCAGACTGTGCACATATGTCACACACCTCACCCACACAGCCCATTCTGTATGTTGTTCACAACATTGACACAGCTATTGCTCATAGGTCATGGCCATTCACATCCTTACATACACAGATGCCTAACATTTGTCTGTGTGGTATGGGCTACAATGAGGGTGGAGTACAACACATTAACCCTGTTCTGCTGCAGCTGGCACTGGTGTGATATGCACATGTCACTCTGGCACCTTTTGTAGTTGTGAGTCTGTCAACAGGCCACTGGTAGAACACTCGTATGACATACAAAGGTATTTGTAATCAAACATCCGTACTTTCTTGTACATCTGTACTGCTAACATCTACAGTGATAATGGTTCATGGACATGCACACCATACTCAGCAGGGTTATAGTGCAGTGCCACCCATTATGACTGTCGTCACCACTTGTGGGTTGATATTATCCAACACCCTGTCTGTATTGTATGTTCATGCTAGGCACTTGTTCAGAACTTGTGAGCATGTCATGAGCTACTGATTTCTATAGCACCCATTCCACACCATTTCCCACAGGTACACTGGCTGTCCTAAAATTTCCAGCTTGCTTACGGTACAGCAGCTGTTGTACACATGTAACTCACATATCCTGTGAGACATGGTTGTATATACAGGCATGTCCAACTGTCACGTACCAGTGCTATTGCCTGTCTATATGATGGATATGTTGTACATGTGGCAATAGAGCAATTGTCTCATGTACACATTAAATGCTCGCCTCCCAACATACGACATTACAGCCTGTGGGGGATGCACTTATGCAGCCCTGCTGGAGGTAATGCTGTCACCAACCCTGACTGCACCTGACAGTCATGTTGGGATGTGTAACATCCGCAACACACCCCACACATCACATAGTCTCACATGATCTCCAACACAGGCCACACATACAAGGACAACTCGTGCAGTACCTCTCCATACTCTGTGTAGGTACCAGAGGCAGCCCCCATCACGGAACACAACATTCCAACTTATAGCCCACAGACTCATGTGTGCCCATCACATACAGCCAATAGGGTGTTATAACATACACAACACACCAGTCATAGGTGACTCTGTAGGCGGTCACACTGCAGTTCCACACAGCAGGCTACACAAGGCGATAGTTGCTTACATCTTGCTGTTGGGTAACTGGTTCTGCAACATAACCTATGCACCCATGTCACACCTCACTAGGTACAATGTGACTGTCATTCTCCATGTTAGTGTGACTGCCCTGAGATGCCACTTCACAGACTACGTGTGCAGGTACATGCAATAGCTCACCAGTCTTGTAGCCCTGAAGGTGTGGGCCAATCTGTCCGCTTTGACTGACCTGGTCAAACACAATGCTTTGGCACAGATGACCTGCACCTGTCAGCCCTGAGAGTACAGATCACATGTGAGGCTCTTGCTGCTTCTATACTGCCTGTCTTGCACAGTTTCCAATAACAGTCACCGGTGGAACGGGAACTGGCAATCAAGACATGGGGTCATGTGACACAATGCTTGCATCTTCCTCTGTGATGCACTCAGGCAATGCACACCTTATAATGCACCACTCCAATATCTCTGCAGTGACTGGGACCTGCCTCTAGGCTCTGCAGAGCACACCTGCAATGACAGGTTATAGACAGACCATACCTTTCAGGCACATACCTGGACCGGCACACCCACAGCTGAGGTGTTTCCATATCCCACTATGTTGTACACACATCCTGGCTAGTTAGTTAGCACAATGCATCAGAGTTGCTCCACATGCAACTAACGGTGTCCAGAACCACTGTACACATTGTAACCAGCTACAGATTCAACAACACACCCCACGGTTACCAAACCTCATTTGTTGGTGTACTGGACTGTAGGGATCAGACAGCTACTACTGATGTGTGACTGACACTACCCCACACTTAACTGGGATAGCCACTCATGTACCAACACATCCATGAGTCATAACCTCCACTCAGCTGGATCAACCCATACACACCACCTCCAAGACCAACATTATCCTTGACATGAACACTACCAACATGTGACTGGTGTTCCACACCTGGGGTTATCCCCTCATTGGTGGATTCTGAACATATGCTAATCACCCTTGTTAGCCACATCCCGGCACCACACCCTTCATGGCATACACAGTACATGATTACTACAACACCTACTACAGACATCTTATGACAGTGGTTGTTGACGTCATGACACCCGTGCAGATGGACAATGCACATACAAATGCTGAAACATACCCCAGTGCACTGCATTAGCATGTACACAACTGCATGGATCATGCTATTCCACACAGAGCCATGATGGTACACACTGTATAACAGACGCCACTCTGGTGGTCAAGTTCCATGGACATAATATACAACAACAGGTGGATGCTGTTGCACAGTGGTGTACAATCCCATGGGTGGAGTAGCTCACTGGTCAGCCTCGGTAGGGCCAAGGGATCCCTCATCACATACTCCAAGACTAGCTACGTAAACATTACTGCGACACATTCCGGAGTGTACCACAAGGCATTATGGTGGCATGTCAGTAGTCAATGGCAATACCCACATCTGCTCTCACATACAACAGTCACTCAGGAACATTACAGACCCAGGTGATGTAGGCAACATGCTGGCAGATGGATTCAATGCTAACATTACACCTTCACACTCACTACAGGGCCACAATCCATGCAGGAACATTGCGGTGTCCCTGCGGTCGCACCAACACAGTACTAACCTGCACTGTATATGTCCTGTGACACTGGCCCCATGTCACCATCCAAAGTCCCAGGCTGTGATGTCCTCAAACCTCTGAACGACATGTCTCCCCACTAGGCCACCATTTATTTATTATTTATTTCAGTTTGATTACCGGGGAGGTCCACTGGGCTTGTGGGCCCATTTTCAGTGGAGGCCCGGGGAGAAAAGCTCCAGAAGTTTAATTACAATAAAAAAATGACAAGAAGAAATTCCATAGAAAATTACATAAAAAAAAAAAATTATTCAGAGGCAATTGTATTTCAAATAACAGTTATCAATAAAAGAATAACAAGTAACAATTTCAATAGTTCAAGAGGAAATATTGGCTTATGGTTTGAAATCAAGATGTACTAATTAGGAATCTAAGTAGAGAAATATAAGGAGGTTAGATAGGAAAATGAGGTTAGCCAGGAGAGAAATGGGAGGATAACTTGAGAGGAATGGGCTTGAGAGTGCAATTGCATTTCCAGTTTTGACGGAGGTAAGAATGAAGATGTTTTTGAGGATGTTAAGGTTGGAGTAGGACCTAAGTATGTAGGGCAGAGCATTCCATTTTTGGCTAGGGTACAGGATAGGAGCAGTTGACCTGTTGGGCGCTTAGGTTTTTGTATGGTGATTACGTTTTGGTGAGAAGATCTAAGTGATTTAATGGGGGTATAAGGCTGTAGAATGTTTGAAAGAGCAGGGCAGTTTGTGGGGTGGAAGAATAATTTGTGGGCTGTTGTGATTTGGAGAAAGTCAAGGTGATTGGGTAGTTCAAGCCAGTTTAGGGAGAGGAGGGAGGTGCAATGATGAGAGGAGGATTTGGTATTTGTGGCAAATCTATAGATTTTGTTGTAGCATTGTTCCAGTTTGGAGGTAAGTGTGGAAGATAAATTAGTGAGGAGGGGAGCACCATACAGAAGGGAGGGAAGAAGGAAGGTAGAGGCAAGGGTAAGTCTAGTGTGAGGAGAGAGGAAGTGGTTGTTTCTATATTGTAAGCCAAGTTTTATTTGTGTTTTTTTGATGTTTAGCTGGATATGGTCATTAAATTTTAGTTGGTCATCAATTATAATGCCGAGAAGCTTGGTGGAAGAGACAATCTCAATGATGGAGGTGTTGTGGCTGGTGATTAAAAATGAGTCCTTATTTAGAGAGGATGATTTAGATGGGGTGAAAAGGAGGATCTTTGTTTTGTTTGCATTTAGGGCGAGATGATTTTGGAGCATCCAGTTTTCAGTGGTTGAGAAGGCAGTCTGTGTTATGGCTTTTAGCTCTGCTAGATTAGGGGCACAACAGATTAAAGTGGAATCATCTGCATACTGCACAATTTTGGTGTTGGGAATGGCTTTGTGGAAGTCATTAATAAAGATGTTGAATAGTAATGGGCCGAGAATGGAGCCTTGGGGTACTCCAGTAGGTGTAGAAAGGAAGGAAGAGGTAGCTTGGCCCCATTTCACAGCTTGGGACCTGTTTGAAAGGTAACTGGAGAACCAAGAAAGAGTTGTTTGGCAGAGGTTGAGATTAGATAGGTGGTTTAGAAGGTGGGAATGAGAGATGGTGTCAAAGGCTTTGGATAAGTCTAGAAGAAGAGAGGAGACTATGTTACCAGAGTCACGTGCTGAGTTGACAGAGTGCAAGAAGGAAAGAAGGGCAGTGGTTGTACTATGTCCAGGGCGGAAGCCGTGTTGAGTAGGAGAGAGAAGTTGGTGTTTGGTAAGGAATGGCAAGAGCTGCAGGTGGATACATTTTTCAAGAATTTTGGATAAAGGAGAGAGGATGGCTATGGGACAGAAGTTGGAGACAGAGCAATTTATGCCACCCTTGTGGAGAGGCAGAATGAAGGCAGAGCGCCATAGTTTGGTGCATGAGCCTTCGAGTAAAGACCTATTAATTAGGATGCTGATGGGAATGGCAATAGCGTCAGAAGAAGTTTTAAGGAAGGAGGATGGAATGCTGTCAGGGACATTGGAACAAGGCTTTATTTTTTGGAGAAGTTTCTTTATTAGATTGATGGATACAGATTTGAGTTCGAAAGAGGGGCAAGAGATACGGGGACTGAAGCTTGAGCAGGGAGGGGGGGAGTTATTGTTGGTAAAGGTCTTGGTTAGATCAGCAATATAAGTGAAAAATGAATTGAAAAGGGAGGCTATTTCATGGTCAGATTTGCTGGTATCAGGAGAGGGGTTGTTTTTAGTACCTGGTCTAAGGAGGGAATTAATAGAGTTCCAGAATTGTTTAGGATTTCTTGCATGGTTTTCTTGAAGTTTGATATAGTAAGACTTTTTTATCTTTAATGACTTGCTTTTTGACTAGGTTTCTTAACTGTTTATATTTAAGGAAAATATGTGGATCCTTATGTTTAAGGTGGGCTTTCCAGGTTTTATCTCTTTGGAGCATTATCTTTTTAGTTTCGGTAGTGAGCCAGGGGGAGTTCTTTGTTTTGACTCTTTTAGTTCTAATAGGGGCTTGAGAGTTGAGGATAATTAAGAATGTGGAATTGAAGTAGTCAACGGCTTTGTCTAATTGTAGTATTTTTAGGGGGTTCCAGTTTGTTAGCTTAAGAGAGTGAGAGAAGGAAGTAGGGTTAAAGTTAAATAGGTTGCGAGTATGAATGTAGTGGTGAGAGTGGGGGGATGAGGGGGTAGCTCGAATGGCGAAGGCAGGGAAATGGTCTCCTAGTGGGTCAGGAGAGACTCCTGATTTTATAACTTTGTTTGGATGAGAAACTAGAATCCAGTCAAGTATAGTGCCAGGGGGTTTGGTTTTGTTGGGTCTAGTAATGGAATTAGTAAGTTGAGTGAATTTGAATAGGTTGATGGCTATAGTGGGATTGGTGTTATTGATTTTTCCCCAGTCAATATTTACATCACCCAGAATGATGGTTTCCAGGTTAATATTGGAAGAGGTCCAGGAGAGGAGGTCTTCTAGAGTATTGGTGTTGCTACCAGGGGGAATATAAAGGCAGATGATGCAGATGCTTTTATGATTATTCATTTTTAGTAAACCAATAACAATTTCAGAGTTGTTGAAAGAGGGTATGGGGTTAGGGTAGGGAGTAATGGACAGGAGGTTGGAATAAAGTAGAGCTACGCCACCACCTCTTTTATTTGGCCGGTCAGACTGGAGACAATGAAATCCTGGAGGAAGGAATTCTGAGTCAGTAATATGAGGTTTTAGCCATCCTTGTATCAGACATTGTGGCCCCTGAATGGCACACAGCAACAGTTATCACACTCCACACAGGTGGCACCACAATGCACGTGTGGGACTATAGTCCTACACACCTGACTGGACTGTTCTGCACAGCTATGAGGCACATCACCATGGACGTCATTCACAGAGACATTGTTGGGCTCCGGTCCTGTGATGCCACCCGGGTTGGACTTGTTAGGGCCAGAGCATGGCTCCTACACCTGGTGGACTCCTTTCATACATTTACCAGGGTAGTTGATGATGGTATGGGGGTCCACACATCCTACATTGTCCTCTCATTGCCTTACAGCACCGTTCTCCATTCTGGTATTGACAACATACATATCCACCTGCACATCATACCCTATATCTCAGAATGTTATGCAACGTGGCTCATGGACAGGACACACACAATGAGTGTAGCATACCATAGTACCTACTGCATTTCAGTTACACTTGGCATACCACAGTCCTCAGTCATAGGGCCCCTCATGTTCAGTATATGCTTCCCTGAGGTACAGGCTAGCACAGAGGGACTTTCCCTGCCTAGCTTTACAAACCCCTGTATACAAAGCACCATGATTGATCCACCAGCTGATACTGACTCTATCCATATGGGTGTCACTGTGACAGATACCTGATATGAATATCATGGCCTCAAGCTGCATGAACATCACCTTTGCATATCCGTATAGTCATATTTAAACATCGCTTACCAGCAGTGGGCAACGCATATTCCCGCTAATGTGTGCTAAACATAATCTGATGACCTGCATCTGACATGCATTACTCGTGCCTTCGGGATTAAGTTACATCCCTTGCAGGACATGGGACTGGGAACATGCACGATGGTCACTGCATTTAACACATGGATATCTGGGATATGTACACGTGTTATGTCATTTTGTACGTGGAGTATACTATGGCTGTTACTCCATACTGCACTCACATGGGTAACTCAGTTAGTTTACATATTGATGAGTCCAGTTAATGGTGTGTCCATGTGATGTTTACTGGATGCGCTCCGGCATTGGGTATGTATATCACAGTGAGCCACACACAATACTGTGCTACACCTTCAAATGACCATAGGTGGGGCATGCTGGGGTGACAAATACCTGTCATGGGTACAACCCATGCCTTGACATAACATCCATGATTTTATTATGTGGAGCCCCTCATTAACGCAGCAGGGACTCTGTGATGAGTGTGTGCAGAAAAGTGCTTACACACATGTGCTCCAGCGATTGCCTTTGCTCCACTAAGCGACAGTTGGTTACTCGATGTTGTGGCGACAGCGGAGACTGTTTGCCCCATTTGGTGTATGGCCTCTGACAATCAGCCGTGTACCTACCGATGTACCTGAGAACCTATACACACAGCACCATTATATGCTGATAGGCGCATGTACTGTTCAGGTGTTGACATTCCGTGTTCCAATAGCTGTTGTGTGTACAGTGTTTGAGGGCCACCTATATATTACAATTTACAGGTGGTTGTGTTTGTGTGCCATCCATTTTACTGTGTGTGCAGGTGGAGAGGTGTGTCAGTCCGTAGGGGCCTACACTGTCAGAGCATGTGCTATACGTTCCCTCTTTGCCAAGGCATAGGCATATTGGGCATGCCTCCATCTGCCTACTGGGGCTGGCACAGTGTGTTCATGGTCTGTATTCCTCTCTGCCTGTGATGGCCTTGGCAACTGGGCTATGAGGGCCTTCACCATTTTGTCCCTGCTGCAGCAGTTTCCACAGGATCATATTATGTAGCATGGCACATACTATGACGATGTGGGCACACGTGCCTGGAGAGTACTGCAAGGGTCCACCAGATGTGTCCAAGCACCGGAACCATGATTTTAGCATCCCAAACACACGCTCTATGATGATTCTGGTTTGTGCTTGTGACTCATTATGGCGTTCTTGCATGGGTGTGTGTGCATTTCTGATGGGAGTCATCATCCATGGCTCCAGTGCATAGCCAGCATCTCCCACAAGGTGGCCATGTGGGATGTCCCCCCTGATAAATACCTGATACAGCTGTGAGGCATGCCAGATATGGGAGTCATGGTAGCTTCCATGGCTGCCAGCACACACATCCATGATAATACCCTGGGCATTGCACATGACCTGGCAGTTGAAGTGGAATCTCTTGCGGTTTATGTAGCACCTACCATGCTCACTGGGTGGTGACTTGATTTGTATGTGCGTGCAGTCTATCGCACCCAGTACCTCCGGGTAGTGTGCCACACGGTGGAAGTGACGCATATTGCTGGCCAACTCCTCCTGAGTTCGGGGGAAGTATGTATGCTCATTGGCATGTGGTAACATGACATCCAGGAACTGGTGTGGTACCCTGGATGCCGATGCCTGTGAGATCCCCATTATATCTCCAGTTGGCCTTTGAAAGGTACCTGTGGCAAGTATTCACAAGCTTACACATACCTTTGTGTCCACCTGGATGGGTTCCCCTCTGTTGTTTCTGCTTTTCAGGCGTGGCCAGCACAGCTCCACTATTTGCTGTAAGATGTCCCTGTCCACCCTGTAATGCTCTACTATCTCCAGATTATGTAGCCCCTGGTAGGTTACACTTGGTCTGAACACTCATCTCCTCCTCCGGGGCCTGCGGAGGTTGTCAGCATCCTCCTCCACAACACCATCAGTCTCTAACACATGCTGATGAATCACAGCTATGGCAGCTCCCAACATGTACATTTTAGAAGTTCCCCGTGTGTTTACACCTATGGTGCAGTGTTTGGGAATACACAGGTGTGTGTAGGGTGCTTTCACACTTTATACTATTGTGCTGTGAACACTGATGATTTCATAGGGTGTGTATGTACGATCGTAGCTACAGAGTATCTTATGTGTTTTACTACCGGAACTACTATTGCGGTGCCTTTGGTGTTGAATTACATTTGGCTGCCGTGGATTACCTCTTGACCTTCCCTTTACATTTCTGCATGTTCCACCTACCATTTTCTGGCATGCATCCAGCAGCCTGCTTTCATTTGTACTTTCCTTGACCAGGCTTATCTTGTGTAATGTGTGCTATTGCCGGTCTACTGTCGGTTTGCTTTGCTCTGCTATGACAGATCTCCTATCTTTGCAATCCAATGCCTCCCCTCCTTTCTCTGCAATCCAATGCCTCCCCTATCCTGTTTTTCAGGTTTCTGTGAGCAGACTTGTCAGCTGCCGTCGATTGGCTGCCATGAGGTGATTGGTGTTAATTGCTCATTAGTACCCAATTACCCTACTTCGGCATTTCCTTCTTTTCTTACCCTGACCTTCCTGTTTGTGCTATTGTTCACGGCGTGTGCATCCACTTACCGGGTTTTGGGCACGTTTTCATCCCCGTACACATGTGCTTTCGGGCACCATGTGTGCTCTCAGCTAAATGATTCTATACCTTCCTCCCCACCCCTGTCCTGCAGCTTTGCTTAGCAATGGCCAGGCCAGATTTGCATTGCTCCAATGTGCTTACTGCTACGGTGGCACACCACTCTGCTGATGTCATGCATCTCCTTTGATCCACTCCTCGGTGTTATAGCGCTGCGCCGTATGGTACAACCTTCATCCGGTGGGACGTTTGTGATTCAATATTACCTGCCTCATTTGCATGGCATTGACTACTAATTCATAGTTACCGAGCCGAACACTGTCGCAGGCCCTTAGCAGCCCTTGCACCTTGGTTGTGGTGTTCCATGCCTACCATTGCATATTATGGTGTAAACCTGATTTGTATTACATTGCAATTTTATGACATTTTTATATAATTTCTTTATGTTCCTGTTTGCGCACACATGCCCTGCATTACTGTGGACATGACATTAAATGTTGTTTTTTAGGTGTTGTGCATCTTTTCTTATGCCATTGGCTGTGCATTTAGCCATTGGCATATGTTAACTTTGTCATACATGAGTCTGGTCCGCTTCCATAGCTCCGATGTTCTGTTTGGGAAAATGTAAACCGTGTTTTTTGGTTTACATTTCCGTGGGCTTACGCTACACCTGCACCACTTCATGAATCACTATCTGCCTTCATTTGTATGGTGTGACACTGCGCATGGAGTGATGAGCATACCTATGCCATGGGCTGCACAGTTCTGGCGTACGCCGGTAGTGAACGTGAAATTGGATCGTACCTGAATCGCTCAACTGCCATATTTGGTGTTATTCCACCTATGCTACACCTGAGCCTGGCGCAAGCTTCATGAATCCCGGGGTCTGAGTAGACTATATGCCACAGAGTATAGCTGGAGTTTTTTTAGATGGTCAGTATAGGGCATCTGCTTTAGGCTTGTGATTCTTTTAGTGAGGTATTTCTGTGGCCTTTCCAGCTGTTGCAGATGTCTTGTGAGGTACATACCAAATGAGGCGTTGTACTCTATAATGGGTCTAATGAGGGATGAGTACAGTGGGACAATGACCTCCTTTTTTCTGGATGAAAATCCCTTAGTAATGAGGTGTGCCACATAGAAAGATTTCCTGACTGTTGTGGTGATGTGGTTATCGAAGTTGAGACCACTGTCCACCTGTGTCCCTAAGTCTCTCATCACACTCTCGGTGTTTAACGTATTGCCACCTACGTGGTAATTCATGTGTACATGTTTTTTCCCAAAGGGGATAACTATACATTTCTTGGCATTAAGCATGAGCCCATGGCTCTGGCACCAAGCATCTGTTTCTGTAAGGCCCTTTTGTAGAATATCTACATCATTTGGGGATGCAATAATGGCTCCCAGTTTGCAGTCATCTGCGAACCTTGTTAGCCAGAGTCCCTTAGTGTTGGCCTGTACTTCAGAGAAGTAGATGCCAAACAAGAGCGGTCCCAAGACTGAACCCTGAGGTACTCCACTTGTCACTTGTCTGGAGCTGGATTTGGAGTTGGCTACTTTTACAGTCTGGGTTCTGTCAGTAAGCCAGTTGGCAACCCATCGAGTGACCTAGGAATTTATACCCAGCTTAGTAAGTTTATCTATGATTCCAGAGCAGGGGATGGTGTCAAAGGCCTTGGCGAGGTCCAGATAGGCTGTGTGGACTGCCTTACTCTCGTTCAGACTCTGGAGACTGATTCAAAGAAGTCAATCAGGTTCAGGAGACAAGATCGGCCCTTCATGAACCCAAACTGGGTGGGGTCCAGTGTTTGAAGGTTGCCAATATCTTTGTTTATAAGTTCCATGATAATGCTTTCCAAGACTTTGCTGAAAAGGCTTGTCAGACTTATGGGACTGTACTTCCTGGGATCCAAGGTGGATACCCCCTTGTGGAGTGGGATAACTGCAGCTGTGCGCCACTCAGTGGGTACGAAGCCTGAAGTGAGGCTATGATTAAACATGACACTTAGGTGAGGTGCCAGTTCATTTTGTAGTTTATGTAGTACACAGCTTGGGATGTCATCTGGTCTCATGAATGCTGTATTTTTAGCTTTGGAGAGTGCAGTTTCTACCTGTGTGACTGTGATTATCAGAATTTGAATCTCCTAAATATGTTGTCTGATGATTCTCTAGTACTTTTTGTTAACCTCAAACATTCCCAGAGGCAGTTGTCACTAAATGCCCTATATACCTGAATACGATCTCCTCTTAGATATCTGTAAGAGGCACTGTACAAATTCGATATTTTAGTCTTTCATAATAATTTTAATTATCACATCCGTGGATACCCTTGGTATATCTCTGTTGTACTCTTTCCAGTTTACTCATGCTTGTTTTCTTATAAAGTTTCCATATTGTTATTCAATACTCAAGTTTGCGGCTAATATAACTAACTAACAATGACTTCATTATTCTTGATTTCCTAGACTTTATAAGTCTTTTTATACAACCTATAGTTCTATAACTATCATTAACCAATTGGTTGACAAGATTAGAAAAACTCATAACTGAATCTACCCATATACCCAGGTCCTTACATGAGTCTACAGTTTCAATCACTGTGTGCTGTATTAAATATTCACCTTTCAGGTTAAGCCTACGAAATCTCATATGCTTAGTTTATGATGTATTTATCAACATATTATTCTCCTGTGTCCAAATGGTCAATTTAGTCAAGTTATTTTGCAGACATGCCTTATCTGTAACACATGTAATCAGTTTACCCAATTTCAGGTTGTCTGCATATAGACTGTAGAACACCTCAGATGAAAAAGTTAGGTCTGAAAGATGCAATTTAAACAAGTAAGTGCATAGGACAGAGCCCTGTGGGACACCATGTCTGTAACCAAGGATTTTGTCTGTCCAGCTACTGTATGATACTTTCCATGTCCTGTTTGTAAGCCATGAAGCTATCCATCTTATCAAGAGAACATCAATACCTAGTTGTACTATTTTATTGATCAGTGTTATATGTATGACCCTATCAAATGTTGAAGTTAAATCTATATATTGTTATAGAACATCATGTTACAGGCAGTAATAGATCTGATTTCAACATATGCATGTTGATATATGGTTTCAAGTCCCAACCTATCCAGGCCTGACAATAACTTATCTAATATTACCTTTTCCATTAGACTTAAGGGTCTATATGACTCTAGGTTTGTCCTATTCCCCTTTCCCTTAAAAACAGGTTTAATAAGTGCATGTCTCCAATCTTGAGGAATCTCTCCATTTTTATATGGCCTTGTGAATAATATATATAATGGCACTGTAAGTTCTTGCTGAAGTGTTCTCAGGTTATTGTTACTAATTGCATCTCCTCCCTGTGCTTTGTTTGGATCCAGTTTGCACAGTTCTTTTTTCAATATAATCTAATTTGATTCCAGTATCTTGGGTTACCTGGATGTCACTAGGACAACTTACCACCCCTTTTGTGGGGTCAAGTCTGTAAGCGTTTGTGTATGAGAATAAATTTTAGAATCTGCACACAGTTTAGCCATTTGTATGTCTTTACTCCTTCAACATCTTATGTATCTATAAAAAGGTTTCCTATTATGCTCAATATCTTTATATAAATTTTCTTCAATTGTTTCTTGATCTTGTCTCACACTATGCTTAATCTGTTTGTTTATTTCAGTTTTCAAAGTTGTAGTTCGACCTCTCTTCCATTTCTTATATTTTTTGTCTCTCACCTTAATCAGATGTCTTGTTCTTATGGAAATATATCCCATGATGTTGTATGCCTAGATCCTGATGTTAAATGTTTTAAGAGTTTTATTGCACCATTTTGTGTGAAATTGTACATTTACACACATGCATAGCTCTTTGTGTTATCAGATTGGAAACCAAATGAAGTGGCCACGTGAATAATGAGTACTTTATTTGAAAACATTAGTTATCAAAGCACCATCTCCTTTTTCATTGTAATGCTTAATGTCACTTGAAATCTGGCAGTTACATACATGTATGGCTGTGTGCAATGTCTGTTAACCTAAATGTATACCTCACTCATTTACTATGTGCTATCTACAGCATTTATGGAGAAAAATTATCAGAACTGAAGCTTGACATTTTATTTAGGTATTGCACTACATTTATTTGTGACATTTTTTGCTGCATTCTCTATTGAGTTACTTGTAACATTTGACTGGTGTCAGATTAGAACACACTTGCAGGGAATACACAAATAGTGAACACTTTATTTGAAAACATTACTTATCAAAGCACCATCACCCTTTAAAATGTAGTGATTAATGTTGCTGCAACTCTGGCATGTAGACCATGGATAGCTGTGTAAGACTTTTGTTAACTAAACCATATACCCTGTTCATTTATTTAGTGTGGCCTACAGCATATTTCAGACAATGAGCAGACCAGAACAGTGACTCTTAATCTGGGTAACCCCAACATTAACTGATGTTTGGAAGCTATACTACAAATTACTGCATGCCTACTATACTACTCATTACTACATGCTTACTATACTACACATTACTGCATGCTTACTATACTACACAATACCGCATGCTTACTTGCTTTCATTTGCTTTACCATTTCAGGCCTTGATAAAGATGTAAGAGGTCCCAGGTATGTCATATCTGAATGTCAAGACTGAAAACATTGTAATTAATTTATTGCATAATTATGTTATACATTAAGTTATTACCTTGATGTTTTCCTACTTACCACATGATTGCCTCATCCTGGCCAGGTGCCCTACATGGGACTGTACATTACAAGACCTCTCTTTTGCAGCCGTGGGAAGAAAAGCAAATCATTATTCATAACAGTTTTGCAAAGACTCAGCTTGTATATTGATAAATTACTGGCAAACATACTTACATATCTGTGGGGTTTACCTACCCCTAGCCTCTTGGACCTAGGTGTCCCAGGTTCCCCTCTTCCTATGCTTCAGGTTGTCATAGTGGTGACAGCACTGCTCACCAGTGCAGAGGATACACAGCTAAGCTTAACACAGCTTAGCAACAAGCAAATGGGAACAGACTGTTGACCATGTTTAACGGCTGATTAGCATCACGCAGCTTTTCTAAATGTAACTATTTTTTAATTTTAAACTAAATCAATGTTTCTGTCACCTGACACATTTTCACAGCAATAAATGTAAAAAGTTTGACTGCTCAGGACTCGAACCCGGGAACTACTATACTGTACGTCATGACTCAGTCTATCTAGCCACTGGAATAGTGAAGGGAACGCCTATATATTCACATACACAGGTGTCTGTAAGTGTAGCATAGCTTTGCTGCATGGGTTTGCGAGTTGCTAAGCAGTGCAAAACTAAAAGAAGCTGATATATCTGGTTTCTATATTTAGATGTCTAGCAGATGTCTGCTGTATATATCAGCACACCTAAGCATAGCTAAGCCAACACAGCACAAACAAGCACATGGAAAAAAAACCATTAAAATTGAATACATCTGGTTTCTATTTTTAGATATCTAGTAGATGTCTACTGTATATGTGAGCAATGCTAAGCATAATGCTCAATGTGTTGCATCATGCAAACAAGGACATAAATGTAAAAAAAAAAATAAAATAAATAAAATTGAAGTTTCATGAAGTATTATCTCTTGCTCACCTTTTGGTCCAGGTTAACAGGCCAAAAGGTATTGTGTTGTGCTTACCAACTGTCTAGAAGTTTTCTGGACAGTCCACAAGTACAGAACATCCTGTATAGTATTGTTTACAAGGATTCAAAATCCATGTAATTCTGTTCTCACTTGGCAGCGCACCATAATTAATATGTATGGCCCACTGACGAGGAGGAACCGTGGCTGTATACATGGGAATATTCTGTGCAGGCTCTTCACAGAACCTACACAGATTTTATTGAATCCAGGGTTCATCTTTCTTGTATATTGTTGTTAATCTGCGTGGTGTAAGAAAACATCTGTGCAAGAATTTCCATGCAAAACAGGGAAGATGTGGACCCTTTCATCAACTCTAAACAGAGTGTTTTATCCTTTGCTAAGAATTCTTGTCTATTTACTTTATTATAATAATTCCAAAAACAAATATCTCTTTTACCAAAATCATTTCTGAGGCTCTTATATATTATAGATATGTAAGAGGTCTTCTTAAGTGTGCCATTAATAATGGTTGAGATGAAATCTAAGATTTTTGGAGTACTCTTGTTGAATGCCTCTAGTGAAAATAAGAACTTTGTATGTATGAATTCCTTGCAAGTTTGGATATCTAGCCAATTACAATTTTGTAAACTATATATGGCAATCAAATAGTCTGTGGAGCTTATTTTGTTAGTTGAAAGAAACTAATTATAATATAATAGATTTGCCCTCTTAAACTGTAGCATTTTCTGGGTATCAAAAGATATCAAGCACTCATTTGTGAAAGAAATTGGAAGACTAATTATTAATAAGTTTTTGATCACTTGATTAGAAAACATCAGCTTTTTGAAGAGCAACAATATTTGGCTTGCAAGAGGTATAAGAACAAGTTTCAACTTCTCACTTTGAATATATATTTTCAAGATCCATATAAAGATGTTTCTATGTACCTGACAGCATAGTTCAAGTAATGTCTTACTATTACTCAAATTAAGCTTTCCTGAACGAACTTCCAATATGATATATAAGGTAATTGCTGAATTTAGATAAAAATCAATTTTTGGAAACCCTATAACCCCCTCTTCCCAACTTGAGGTGTGCCAAATAAATGAAATTCTTGGCTTTTTGAGGTACCAGAGGAAATTAAGTAGAATATTATTTAATTTCTTTTTATTTTGATAGGTGAGGTGAGCATTAAGGCTTGACTATCAAATAACATTTTGAGTAGCAACATCATTTTAATTAGAGTTAATTTGTCTTCAAAAGTAAAGAATTGTCTGTTCCAGTTATCTATTAAACTTATAATTGAGTTTATAAGATGCTGATAGTTTTGAGCGATTTTTATTTTATAATTTGATTCAATAATGATGCCTAGATATGTAATATGTGTACTGTCCCATATTATGTCTCTGTTTGATTTCAGTTTCATAGTGACATTTTTATTTATTAGAAGTGCCTGAATATAATTCTGGTTACATTTTAATCCAGAGATATTTGCAAAAGAATCTAGATTATTCAGCAGGTGATCTATGGAATTTTCAATGTCATTAGAAGGTATTAGTAAGTTGTCAGCAAACAGTTGTATCTTAGGGGATAGTTCATCTGATATTTTATATCCTTTAACATTGTCATTATTCCTAATGCAATTCAACAAGAGGTTTCATATCAAGGGCAAAGAGTAATGGAGAAAGGGGACATCCTTGCTTAGTAACCTTTAATATCTCAAATGGACAAGATAAAAGAGATCCAATCTTTACATAAGAAAATGAATTTTCATATAGCTTTTTAATTAATCTAACAAATTTTAAGGAAAAATTATATTTTTGTGAACATTAAATAGGTAAGGCATACTTAAAGACAAGGCTTAAAATAGGAAGCTCATTCTTTTTTTTTATTCACTAGGTCTATTAAAGAAAGTAATCTAATTACATTATTTTGTACCTTTTTGCTTTTAACAAAATTAGTTTGATCTTCATGAATTAATTCTGGAAGTATGCTACTTAATCTATCAGCTAAGATAGACTTAATATCTTGTAGTCTATGTTTAGTAGGGATACAGGTCTATATGATGTACATAGGTTGGGTTCTTTATTAAGTTTTAAAATAGGAGATATAATGGCATATTTCCATGATGATGGGGTATTTGTTGTGGTTCTGACTTCCTGAAATGTAAGTAAAACTTTGAATACATCATCAGGCAAAAGTTTATAAAATTCCAGGATTAGACCATCTAGTCCCAGTGTTTTATTTGTCGTAAGATTTTTTTATTTGCTCTTTCAATTATTTGAAAGAAAAGGGTTTATCTATATTCTTGTTATTGTGCTTAGATAACTTCTTCTGAATGTTGTCTGTTAGGAAGTCATCTATACTTTTATTGTCATTTGTAGGTGGATTATTATTATTAATATTCTCATAGTGATTCTTAAAACATAACAGAATATTTTTTTAAGTCTGTAACTCTAACAGTCTGGTTGTTTTTAATTTATGTAATTTCTTTAATATGATTTCTTTCATTTAAATGTTTAGATCTAATTGCTATACTGTGAAGACTCTTAGGATTAATTGAGTAAGATTGCAATCTGATATTTTCTAGATTTATAAAGATTTTGTGTTGCATGATATCTTGGTATTCTTTATTCAGTTTGCATATCAATTAGTGCAGATTTATCATTTTGTGTGAGCTTTAATTTTAGCTTATCAATTTCATTTTGCATGTCTACTAGTTTTTTATCCCTTTATTTTCTTTTCTTTATATACCAACTTTTAACTTTGCCATATAAGACCACATTTAGAGTGCCCCTTAGAATCATATCTGAAACATCTCCATTGTTATTGACATCTATGTAATGATTTATTTCATTTAGAAACCATTCTTTAAATCCTTTTGCTTTTACTAAATATGCAGGTAATATTTGACAGAAATTTAAAAAAAAATCAGTATTGTGTCATATTGAAGTTGACAGCATTGTGGTTGGACATAGGCCATGATGTCAATACTGCATTATCTATTTTGGATAGTAAGGAACTAGTTACTAACATTTTTTCAATGTTGTTCTGCATTCTGAACCTGTAAGAATAGTGAAAATATTTCAAGGAAGACAGTTCTTTTATACAATCAATGTCAATTACATTTCTGTCTTTTATAAAACTGTTGAGATGCTTAGCTATTGGAGATAACTTGAAGGGCTTTGAGCTTGTAGTATCAGTGGGAGACAATATACAGTTAAAATCTCCTGCTAATAGAATTTTACCTTTATACCTTGATGTTATAGTGTCCAAATGTTTTTTTCCACAGTTTTTGTGCCAATAACCAGTATCTAGTAAGTAATAATGAAAGTATACACCTTTTTATCCAGTCTTAGTATAACTAAAGCAAGCATACCATCATTGCTTGAATATGAGTCAAATATTTCTGGTATTCTTACTAATTTTTTTTTGCACAAGATTAAGAAACCTCTACTGTTATGGTTAAAGTGTTAATTTACCAAATCTTATAATCTTTGAAAGTTAATTTGCTTAGATCCTCTGATAACAAATGATATTCTTGTATAAATGCAAAATCATCTTTATGTAGAGTTAAATACTTGTTAACACTATTCATTTTCATAGGGTTGTTCAATCCATTGACATTTAAAGATAAAATATTAAAACCTGCCATTTAGTAGACACTGCTACTTTAAGTAAAATTGAAAAATGTTTTTTATGACTCATTATGGTAAATACTATACTTGAAGCTGTTATGGGCAATACAAAACTCTGCATTTAAAAACAGTAAAACTATACATTTTAGCAACCTTCTGCATGGATAAACTAAACCCAGGTTTGTATTGGTAACTCTTTTAATAAATCCAGGTTTGTTATGTTCCTCATAGAAGCCACAAACCACTTCTCTCCTGACATCTAGTGACAATTCTTAGCCACTGCAGAATAATAGCAAGCAGAAGAGAAACCATATAAGCATTACAAATATAAAAGGGAAGAGTCAGTTTACAATGCTGTTTATATATTGATTATACAATATTAACATCTATACAACATACTAGACTTAATTATTATTAATTAATATAAATACATACAGGTATATTATGTTATTTAAGCAGAGAAAAAATGCAATTAAACTGTCACTGCTAAGAACAAGCTATTTATAATAGTTCTTTAAATATAAATATATTACACAGTAAATAAATCATTGTTTAAAATAAAACAGATACTTCCAAGATTTTTTAGTTAAAATAGTTAAGTGAGTAAAAATACTATTCAAACATCAATTCTTGAATCTGATTGGCTGTTGGAGTTTAGTGAACAGAAACAGATTCAACAGTCACTCCTGCTTTCTGAAAGACATCATGAGTTGTTCCTCATGAATATGGAAGCTATCTAAAGCTGTTCAAAGCTGAAGCTTGTCACAAAAGTTGTTAACACTATCAAAAAAGTGAGTAGATGGAAATTTTATGATAAAGAGAAGACTTTTAAGCATAAAAATGTTCATGGATATTAAAAAAGCAGCAAGCAGAGTAAAAAGCCATTTTTAAAGCGTTAACATGTAAAATAGTGAAATAAAATATTAATTATACATAAATGTTAGTTAGAATATCAATAGGAACATATTATAAAAATCTAACCAAGTAATTCAAGTGTATATATATATATATATATATATATATATATATATATATATATATATATATATATATATATATGAAAATACCAGCACTTTTTAAAATGCCTATATGTCACATATTAAGCATTTCCTTTATTTCTAGAGTTTAACTACTGTATTACTGGGATTAAGATAAAGGGAAAGTTATATATAAGAACAATTGGATATGGAATGTATAATATATATATATATATATATATATATATATAGATATATGTATATATATATATATATATATATATATATATATATATATATATATAGGTAATTATATACTGTTTTACTGATAATATGTATATGAAATGATTGCAGTATAAAATAATAGATTTCAGTTACAGAAAGTCTTAAACCTATTAGCACTAATTGAGTAATGTGTATTATTTTATTACTAGGATAACCCCTGGCTGCTGTGCACTCCTGGCCCCAAGGCTTTCTACCTTATCTGCCTTGATTTATTTTGTCCACTCTCAGCTCTCCAAATGGCCTACATTCCAGTAGGAGTGAAGAACCCACCTGAAACCAAGGACCCTTCCCAACTTTGCAACTGTCTCAGCACTCTATAAGGGTTCCCATGTGCTATTCCACTAAAGAAAAGAAGAAACTGTCTTGATTTATTTTGTCCACTCTTAGCTCTCCAACTGGCCTACGCTATAAGAGGAGTGAAGAACCCACCTGAAACCAAGGACCCTTCCCAACATTGCAACTGTCTCAGCACCGTATAAGGGTTCCCCTGTGCTATTCCATGAAAGAAAAGAAGCAACTGTCTTGATTTATTTTGTCCACTCTCAGCTCTCCAACTGGCCTACATTCTAATAGGAGTAAAGACCCACCTGAAACCAAGGACCCTTCCCAACTTTGCAACTGTCTCAGCACCCTGTAAGGGTTCCCTGTGCTATTCCACAAAAGAAAAGAAGAAAATATGTGTTTTCTCTCCCTGGCTGTTTAACCTATTTGTAGTATCCTTGGACTGTATAGTCTGTAATTAAAGGCTTCTCAGACAGGTAAGCCAGCAGCCTTACCCCCCCCCCCTCTGCAACCTGTAAGTTAACTCCAGACCCTGTCTGCCTTCTTATCACCTTCCATTTCTGAACTGAGTGTCCTATCTAGCTCTAGACCAGCCCTCTCCAGACAATACTACTGTGTAATTCAAGGACCTGGCCACTAGGTGGCCTCCTTATGCAGTCCTTATCCTTTGACTATACACCATCCCTAGAATAACATTTTCTACTGACTATTGTCTCCACCTTGTTACTATATTTCTCTCTTCCTCCTCCTGTCTTGCTGTAATCTCCCACTATCCTCCTTGGAAATCCTCCACTATACTTCTCATTTGTTTTTCAACTACCCCATCCTAACTTAACTTATCAGTCAGATTTTCACCGATTGTTCTCCTTGCCTGTTTCACTCACTGGTCTCTTCCCAAATACCCTGACCTGTCTATATCTCACTCTATTAACTTAGTTTTCTGCTAGATTTTTCCCTCACATTACAATATCCCTGATTCTACTACACTGCACTACCTTTCCTTTCCCTATGCTATTCTCATTTCTAATCCAACTGACCCCTATCCTCTCTCCCACCCACTCTCCTCCAGCCCCACCCAATTGTTTTTACCTGCTTTTCCCCCTCCCCCACCTACCTCACATCCTCTCTAATCCCATAAAGAATACCTGCCCTTCCTGGCGCCATCTTTATTACTAAGATATCCCCTGGCTGCTGTGTGCTCCTGGCCCCAGGGCTTTCTACCTTATGTAAGTACTGTGTATTTTTAGAACTGTGCATTTTGATGCTGATTGTTGTAAAATCATATCTTGTTCCTCATAAGAATGTCTCTTTGCTCATATAACTGATCACTGCTGCTGGCTGGCTGGCACTTATCTCTGTGTCCTGCTGATATTAGCGTTTCCCACATGGAGTAGCGCTATGGAAACTTAAGGTACCCCTGAATGGCTGCCATATATTTATATTTTCACTGACTGTCTAGCTGTTTATTCTCACTGCAAGGTCCAACATATGCCTTGGTTTTAATGCTGAGGTTAAAGTCTGCTTGACTAGGAAAATAACATTAATAGCTTCTGCAGCACTAATATAGTGTCCTGCAGCAACCTTAAAACCTTAACTCGGTCTTGGCCTATGATTTCACTACCGCTAATTGGGAAACCTGTACAATATCAAAGACCTTTTTTAAAGCATACATACTTTCATTTACTTTTTTTCTTTTTTCTTTTATATAAGCCTGCACTCCTAAATACAAGAGCGGACATAGGCGTTAGCTTTTTTAGTGTCTACTACCTCCTCGGTAGGCGTGCCTACCAGAGGATGTATACACTTTAGCCACTTACGTGGATCACCTTTGAGTGGGGACTTACAAGGCAGCTTTCTACCTCTAGCTATAAGCCATTTTTTTCACCATAGATCTTGCATTACCTGCACAGGCGTACCCACGGCCTGACTACAAGGATTCCTGCTTTCCCTGTTACAACTATGGGTGGTCACAGGAGTATTTCCTACCCCTACATGCATTCTCATTTACTGGACAATGCAACAAACACAGCCATACACGTGGCACACCTTCTGGACATCCCCTGGTCTTTTTAACAAAGTGGTTAGAAAGACCTTCTACATAGCCCACCTCATCACGAAGGGTTTCACATCTAGATCAAGAGAGGTAATCGTGCCCCTTTATTCATCCCTCATCAGGCCCATCATAGAATACAATGCCCCTTTTGGGATGTACCTTACCCCACACCTGCAGCAATTAGAAAGACCCCAAAAGTATCTCAACAAGAGGATCAAGGGTCTCAAACAGATGCCATATGCTGCTCGGTTAAAAAAACTCAAGCTCTACTCAGTTGCATACCGCCTACTTCGAGGCGATCTATGCCTGACATACAAAGCTATGTCAAATCCAGAATTAATAGACATGCTCCACCTCAGTAAATCTAAATCCCTTAGAGCCACATGCTCGAGGGATTTGAACCTCAGCACAGAAATAAATAGAACTTGCTGGAGGGACAGGTTCATAACCCAGAGGCTCCCTTCGCTCTGGAATAGAATTCCAGTTCATGTGAGGCAGAGCACCTCACTGAATCTCTTCAAGAAGAATCTCAATAGGTGGATGGGGGATCATAGGTTTGTCCCAGGGATTACTACCGTGTCACTATTAGACAGAGGCACAGTAAACTAAACCTTAAAAAGGGCACAGTATACTCAAATCAAGGGGTGGCGTAAGCCATATAGAATCGGGCTAGGCTTATAATTGCCCCAGGCAGATAGCCTAGTATGAACCTATGAACCTATGAACCTATGAACCCCACCTGGCTACAATATTCTTAGACTAGACCGCACATCCAAAAAAGGGAGGAGGGTTAGCAATCTTTTATAAAGCAGAGCTACAAGTCAGCACTGCAAACCTTCAACCACCTTCAGACAATAATGATGTAATCCTCATTTCTAAATTTCAGGTTAACTCATGTAAATCCATATACATCATCTGTATCTACCTTCCTCCAGGAAATAATGTTAATACCTTTGAAAATATTCTTAACTGTCTCTCTATTAATCTCCCACAAGAAACTATAGTCCTAGGAGACTTTAATATAGGCTGGAGCTCCTGTAGTAATGTACACCCTACCACCCACATTAACCTATATGGGTTTTCACAAAATATTAACTCCCCTACTAGAATTAATAAACCCAATAACAAACAAAGTACCTTAGATTAGATTCTGACTAATACTCCTCACCAAACATACAGAGTAGGAACCCTCCCAGATTACCTAAGTGACCACTCACTAACTTATATTATCAGGGACAAAACCAACCTAACTTTTCCAAACACTTTCAGAACAATACGCACCAAAAAGTATTTTAACCCTGAACTCTTCCAAACAGAACTTAGACACTGTAATTGGTCTCCACTCAAATCATTCCCACTAAACAAAGCTGTGGAATACATTAATTCCACATTCTTAGCCATCCTTGACCAACACGCCCCAATTCACTCTGTTAGTAATAAAACTAAGCCTGCCCCCCTGGCTCTTAAATGCTACTATGCAAAAAATTCTTCATAGAAACAAATCTTGGGTTAAATGGCGTAATATTAAGGATACTACAGATCACCAAACCTTTAGACAACTTAGAAATCTTGCAAAAAAGCCATCCTCTTAGACAAAAATAACTATTATTTCCAAATACAGCAAACTTAACAAAAGAAACAACAAAAGTTTTGGTCTAGCATCAACAAACTACTATACCCAGGACAATCCAGCACACCTAACCCACAAGGCACTAACCCTGAGAATGCCACTTATACTGCTAATGCCTTCAATTCTTTCTTCATAGACGCCATCCAAACTCTTGCTAGTCAACTTTCTCCAGATTCCTTAAAACTGCCTACAACTATGTCAAGCCCACCTCCACCTTTTATCTTAACCAGTTTCTACTTCCTTTATCTGCACTCTTCTCCAAAAACTAAAACCTACCACCCCCTCAGCCGACCATCTCTCAGTAGAATACCTGCAAAAAGGAGCTAAAGCCATAGCCTATCCCATCTTCATTCTTGTTAACCGAACCATAAGTGAAGGAACCATCCCATCTATCTGGAAAATTTCTCATATCATCCCACTACATAAAGGTGGAAACTCTTATGACTTTTCTAACTACCGTCTGATAGCTGTACTATCTCCCCTAGCAAAAATAATGGAGAAATGCATCCATAAGCAACTACTTAACCACCTACTCCAAAATAACCTACTTGCAAACTGTCAACATGGATTCAGACCTTTGCATAGTACCACCACTGCCCTCCTATCCTTCACAGACTGCATTAACAAAAACTGTAACAACAATACTCTTTCCTCTGCAGTCTTTATTGATTTATCACAAGCTTTTGATATGGTCAATCACCAGCTCCTCATAAATATACTGAAATCCCTTTCACTTGAACCTCTAGCAATTCATTGGTTTAAATCTTACTTAGACAATAGACAACAGGCTGTACTATAGGACAATAAACTATCTAACCACCTTCCCATTTCCCTTGGTGTTCCTCAGGGCTCCATATTAGGCCCACTCCTATTTTCCATCTTTATCAATGACCTTCACTATTCAATTCCTCAAACCATCTGCATTCAATATGCAGACAACTCTACAATAATCTGTTCAGTCTCCCTCTTCTCAAACTGAACTACAGTCCCATACCCAAAATTTATTCAGTACTGTAGAACAATGGTTTTTAAACCACTGCCTCCTCCTAAACACCCAAAAAAACTTTACTTTTACTGTTCACCCCATTCCGAAAGTCCACTCTAATAAATTTCTCTCTCACATCTAATAATGGCACTCTCATATCTCCTAAACCTACCACCAAACTTCTAGGTATAACAATAGATAGCAACCTTAACTTCTATACTCATATACACATCTCAGTAAAAACAATCAACAAAAAATTAGGGTCCCTCTATAGAATCAAACCCTTTCTTTCTCCTGTAGCCAGGACCGCTATAGCCAGAACTCACTTAATCTCCACTCTACTCTATGCTTCATCTATCTATACTAACCTTTCTAAGAACAACCCAAATAAACTGGCAATCTCCTATAATAATATTATAGCAATAACCCACGCCTGGGTGTGGGTAATGCGGGATTTAACCATGGTTGGCGTGGTTTGGTCCCGAGGGCGAAGCCCAAGGGACCAAACAAAGACAACCATGGTTAAATCCCGCATTACCCACACCCAGAAGTGGGTTATTGCTATTATACTGTGACATTATTTAAGAAAAGAAACAATTACTTTTCTTAAATAATGGCATTGTATAATGCCTCTTTGCTGCCCTTCCGCAGCTGTCTGGCATCCGCGGCAGTTCTGATGTACTGCGCATGCCTACACAGTACATCAGAGCTGTGGCCAAAAGCAATGGAGAAAGCAAGATCTCCGTTGCTTTTTACTGTTCACTATGTTAAATGGGTTTAACATATGAGACAGCTTTAAAATAAGCGATGGAGATATCCGCTGCGTATCTTAAAGCTGTCTTGCTATGTTAAACCCATTTAACATAGCAAAACAGTAAAAAGCAATGGGGATCTTGCTTTTTCCGTTGCTTTTAAACCTGTTCGCTATGTTAAATGGGTTTAACATATGAGACAGTTTAAAATAAGCAACGGAGATCTCCGCTGCTTATTTTAAAGCTGTCTCGCCATGTTAAACCCATTTAACATAGCGTGACAGGTTTAAAAAAGCAACGGAGAAAGCAAGATCTCCGTTGCTTTTTACACACTGTGTCACTATGTTAAAGGAGTTTAACATAGCGAGACAGCTTTAAAAAAAGCAACGGAGATCTCCGTTGCTTTTTTTAAACCTGTGTTGCTATGTTAAACTCTTTTAACATAGCGAGACAGTGTTTTAAAAAAAGACTTATACTAATGGAAAAAGTCCGGGCGACCGGACCTTTTTCCATTAGTATAAGTCGATTTACAACGTGCACGCTGGCCAATCAGCGTGCACGTTTTGGAATATTAATAGGGGGTCATGGTATAATGCAAGATTTGCAGCTGCCTCTCTTTTTAGAACACATCACTGTCTTAATCTAAAGCAACTCAGATGGCTTGAATTTCCAAACCAAGTTCAATTTCACCAGCTTACTATAGCCCAAAAAACCCTTTACCAACCCACCAACACTCCAATACTCACTAGCATCATTACCCCTTACAACAATCTTAAGAATTTACACTCCTCAAACAAAATACGTATCAATACTTGCAAAGCCAACAACTTGGCAGGAGACTCCCTCTTCTCTAATGCTGTTGGAAAGCACTGGAATCTTTTACCCACTGAACTCATATCTCTGTCCTCATTAACTCTATTTAAACAGAAGCTAAAACTATTCTACCATACCCACTGGCTATACCCCTGTACTAACCCTGACTAACTATCCTCCCTTACACTAATGAATACTCCTCACCTTTATAGACTTATCCTTAAGATACCAAAGACTATGACATGACAATTCATATATATGTATATAGTAACATCTCTTGTATAATTACCTATTATTATTTGAGTTATGCTTATGATGAGTACTGTACTTTATATTACCAACATCTTTTTAACTTTGGACTGTTGGAACTTTTTATTGTATATTGTATATGTCTTGGAGCTTACCTCCCCATATTTTTTGTATATGTCTTGGAGCTTTTCTCCCCGGGTCTCTACTGAAACTGGCCATGTATCCAGTTAGACTAGCCTGGTCAACAAATGTAAAATAAATAAAATAAAAAATAAATTTAAAAATTAGCATTGTTGTGAGTAAGATAACAGGAAAAAATAGTTACATTATGTTCTGTGTGTGGTTCCATATTAATTAAAAAGAGAAATAATCTCAGAGGAAAATGAAAATTAAGTATATTTACTTGTCTCTAGGTTTTTTTTTCTTTATGGTAAAACAGCAAATTCAGGTATTAGAGCGAAACACAACTGGTAAGATTGAAAACACATCCAAAGGCAGCA
This sequence comes from Protopterus annectens, assembly GCF_019279795.1. Lineage (NCBI taxonomy): Eukaryota > Metazoa > Chordata > Ceratodontiformes > Protopteridae > Protopterus > Protopterus annectens. The sequence goes on along the minus strand of NC_056727.1, from coordinate 1,060,531,752 downwards.
ATTCTATCCAGAACAAACCAAAACCACACAATGTAGACAAAGTGCCCGGATTGTACCAATTCAGTCCAAATTGTAAAAAAGTAATCCACCACAAGGAGAGGTAAAATTTAAAGGCTTTATTGTGGCAACTCCATGTAGAATAACAAGCAAACCGGTTTCAGCTGAAAATTCAATTCCATTAGAGCACATCCTAGTGTCTGCTTGTATATCAAAAGTATTTAAAGAGATACACCTGAAAGAATATATATGAGAAAAATATACACTATTGTTTAAACAGAACCATCACATCTAACTTAATTCATTAAGGCCAGGTCTGAATAAAGCCCCTAGCCTGATAATCCAAGAGGATTTCTTTTGATTTAATATATCATGCCAACCTGCTTTGATGGTTCTGTGCATTTGAATTTTATCTATTATGGTGAAATGAAATCTGGCAGTAGTGTGTGTAATAGTATGCTTATAAAGGGCGTTGGTAATTCTTTTGTTCCTAATCTCACTTAAATGTTCGCTTATGCGCTGTCTAAAGGATCTTGACGTCTGTCCAACATAAAAAGATGAACAGGTACAGGTAGCTAGATAAAGCCTTTAAATTTTACCTCTCCTTGTGCTGGATTACTTTTTTACAATTTGGACTGAATTGGTACAAACTTTGTCTACCTTGCGTGGTTTTGGTTTGTTCCCTTGCTACTCACTCACATGTTGGAGACGCTTGGAAAGGACGGCTGTATCAAACAGTGGCTTAACAATCAGTGTCTGCTTTATCTAACTTCTAATGAATATTTATGGTGTTTGGTGAACAACATTTTTTGTCTGTGAACATTCCATTTTTTCGGATGCTGGATTAATATCGGCACGTTGGTCTTCTTACTACATGCCCATATTGGATGTTGTCTGTAGCGGATGTCATTATTAGGTTTAGGATTAGGTTTGCACCAGATTTGGTCTACTACTACCTTTCAATTCTAGAATTTGGACACTGAACTGTGTTTTCTGCAGAACTAAGTAGTTTTTGAAACTAATCTCTATGTGAGACTGTGACTACAAGCATGATATTTGATGTGCGGGACCGGGCCTTTAAGCAGCAACTCTGTTAATTTTTCATGTGTTCATTGCATTTACTTAGTGTACAGGCTTTCTAATTTGGGTGGAGCATCCTATTTCGACATTGATTTTACACCCTTTTGGTTCTGAACTTATTACTTTCTTATGGACAGGTTGATATACATATACCAGATGTTTTTTTGTCATAAATAATAGCAATTAACAATTTTTGCATTACTGGAATATTTATTTTTAGTATCACTGGTTAGATCTCTTTTTTACTAGACATTTATGGTTTAGATACTTGTTTATGGGACAGGGTCGCCAACTGGTTGATAATGTGAATCTTCGAAGGTGTTTGATGTATGGACACCATTTTCACTTTTGAAACTGTGAATGCCAGAGACATTTTAAACATCCAAAGTCACGTTCATGTTTTCTGAGGGAAGTTGGATCTACCAGTTATGATTTGAGATTTGTGTACTGGACATTTTGGACATTCACATTCTTCAATCATGCATTCATTTTTTCATTGTTTAAATGTTCTACGCTTTTATGATTTATTGCTGTTTTTGATTAGGGTTTAATAGAGTGTGTTTTCTTATATTTAGCCACACATCCATATATTGGTTGGCAAGGACCTGTGTTATTCGTAGTTAACACTACACAAGATAAGGAAGAGGAATCCATGGTTTGGGAGTACATCTACAGACATAAACCGATTCTGTTATAACGTACTCTGGATATATCATTTTACCAATTCTGGTGACTGAGTTGCTGCACAGGTCTATTGAAATACAATATGCTGAAACAATAATTTTTGCTTGGGGACTTAAACATGAGCTCTATACGATTTATGATCTGAGACTTGATCTGTTGAGTTTACCAATTGCTAAACTATACTATTGTGTATTTTATAGGTTGCTTACTGATTGCAATTCTAAGGGGAACTTTCAGTTTCAGTTACTAAGTATTGTGATTTAAACTGGAGACAGAGAGATACTGGCCATTATCCATATCAGACAATAAAGGGCTAATTTTGGCACACTAGATTGAGTCATTTTATGTGTGGCTGAGACAAAGGTCGGCCACAGTTCAGTTTTCTTAAAGATAAATATCCAAAAACAATGATGTGACAGGTGGCTAAGACGAAGGTCAGTCACTATTTTGATTCTATGGCCTATTATTGGGCTCATGACTACTTATATTGTTTATTTATAATTGGTCAGTAGGGCCTGTATTTTTTATTAAGACATGTATGACTGGTATTTGGTCAGATAGTGATTATCTTCTTATATGAGATTAGTGGTTGAGACGAAGGTCGGCCACTAATTTGACTAATTTTAGTCCTTTTCCAGATTTGCTTTATAGGGTATGTTTTCCCTTGCTGCAGGGCTGTTACAAGTAGCACTTGGTAATGTCAACTGGTCTTTATCAATATAACTATATCAGTCTGATGAGCTCTAATTTATGACCCAAGCAAAACATTTATATTAAGCCAATACTTTACAGATATATAATATCATACAGTTATTTTTGGTATAAAATATTTTTTGACTTTCATATCTTGATATATTTGTATACTTATATATTGGCTTGAGTATAATATTGTCTTATTGTGTTGCATTACTTGGCATCATGGATCTCAGCGGGATTTTACAGGGCCTTTCTGCTGACAAAGATAATTTGGATGTTTTTGGCTTACAGCCACCCGATTTTAGTGGGTCTACAACTGATAGGGTGGATGCCAAACATCTCTGTGGCATATTATTCCAGAAACTAACTAAGAATATGAGAACATTAAGGGCCAACATTTGGCGCCTTAAATTGTTTAAAGCTTATAAACTCAAAAATATAATACCACAAGGTTTAAGAGTTAGAATTCAACCACTGGTGGGCTTAATTGATGATCAGTTGTCAACTGATAGGGCCCAAACACAACATCAGGCATCTATGCTGTTTGTAGACACACTAATCGCATAGTATGAAAGGATGATAGAAACACAGACTTTAGAAATTAATGCCAATTGTCAAGAAGCTAAAATTTATGAGTCCAAAAGCTTTTTTAATGGCCATTTGACCAATTTGGCTAAGGACTTAGCTACATTAGAAGAACAACTTATTAAAAAGAAAACACAGAAATTTCAAAGAGATATAGCTGATTATGAAAAGGGAAACCTTTTGTTATCCAAAAATGTGTCCGGTTTTCTGATCCCAGTTATAAACCTACAAGTAGAAGGAAGAGACCAAGATCCATACTTAGGAAAACAGTGCAATCACCAAGTGGTGCTTCAGAGGATGATTATTCCTCTGCCACTGATTTTAATTGCCCTTCTAACCAAGATTCTCCAGTGGCCAAACGTAAACAGTCTTTAGACCCTTTAGGCACAAAAAATGTAGAGGGGGGAGAAAACATAGAAAGAAACACACACAACATACAACAATTGCTACAGAAAATTGTAACTCAATAGACAATGTTCACAATATTTCCTCTTACGAACTGTCAGATACACACAATAAAGTTCTAAACAAAGGTCTCAATTTTGTACCTACTTCTGTTGTACCTGAGCATGTTTTAGTTAATGAATTGAATAGTTTTTGTAGATTACTTAATCTCAAAATATTTTTTTCAGATACTGATAACACTCAAAGATCAACTGGGTTCCAGTTTGGAAGATCCGATTTCCAACCCCCCATGGACAAACATGTGGCTATATTTAAGGAATGGGTTCTGAAGGATTTACACTTTTCTCAACAATATCAACTAACCAGACATAATCTGACTAAGCAAGAAGATCAGGCACTAAATGAACTTAGTTCTAACCACAATATAGTCATTTTACCAGCTGACAAGGGAGGTGGCATTGTAGTGTTGGATTGGGAGATGTATCAGGCTGAGGTCGATAAACAACTATCTGATGCCCATTTCTATATACACATGATTGTTGATCCCACACCAAATTTCAAAAAACATATTGATTTCTTTTTAGATTTGGCTGTAGAGGAAAGCATCATTAATCAACAAAAATGTAAACAGCTCAAGGTCGCAGATCCAATCCCTCAATACCTATACTTACTCCCAAAGATACATAAAAACCCTACATGTCCGCCAGGCAGACCAATTGTATCTGGCAAGGGTTCCTTAACCGAACCCCTATTGGCCTTCCTGACTCAACATTTACAGCCGTTATTATGTATGGTTAGGTCTAGATTAAAAGACACTACAGAATTTTTGAATATCATTCAGGATACAAAATTGGAATCTCACTGGTATCTCTGCACACTCTATGCCACCTCCCTTTACACTAGTATACCACATGGGGCAGGATTACAAGCCATTCAATACTGGCTGGCGAAATCTAAAAGGTATACCCCTGGTTTCAGCAACTTTCTACTTACTATAACAGAACATGTGTTAACTAAAAATATTTTTTATTTTCATGGTAAGTCTTATTGGCATGGAGTATATTTTGCTCCCATTTATGCTGACGTATTTATGGGGTTTCTTGAAGAGCAGCTAATTTATGACACCAACAACAATTCTTTTATAGAAGAGCTAGATATCTGGAGACGTTATCTGGATGATTGTTGGATGGTGTGGCGGGGAGATGCTACATATGTACATGAATTTGTTAGATATTTAAACAATAACAGATGGGTCATCCAGTTTACACTAAACATTGAATATCAACAAATCATTTTTTTGGATGTAGTTGTTACTCGACAAGAAGATCATAAGTTGGAAACTCGGGTACACAGAAAATTTCCAAAATATAATACCTTACTTCATGCTTCTAGTCATCATCCCCACCACATCATCAACAACATCCCCAAGTCCCAATATTTATGTATCAAACACATATGCTCTTCTGAACAAACCCATCAAGAATGTCAACAAGATTTAACAAATAGGTTGATAACTAGAGGGTATAGTAAAAATCACATATCCCGAGTTGTAAATCAGGTAAAACAAACTGAGAGAGCTAAAATTTGAAATACCAGAACATCACTAGTCAACAGAAAAAACTAGAAACACAATCGGTTAGATTAGTACCAACATTTGGTAGTAACACCCCAAAATTTAGAGACATTATTAATAACCATTGGGACATTCTACTTGCACATGAACACTTGAATGGGGTTCTTCAAGACAGATGTTCATTCTCTTACCGGAGAGGCAGAACCATTAATTCATATTTTACTCATTACAAGCATCATAATCCACCTATATCCATGCAGAAAACACTCTTTGGTGATACACTAGTGGGTTGTGTCCCATGTGGTCACTGCAGCACATGTACACATATTTTTAAAACAAAGGAATTTACTAGCTGCAATACCTCCAAAGTGTATCAAATTAGAGTCTTTGGTAATTGCAGTAGCGACTGGATAATTTATCTAGCTACCTGTACCTGTTCATCTTTTTATGTTGGACAGACGTCAAGACCCTTTAGACACTGCATAAGCGAACATTTAAGTGAGATTAGGAACAAAAGAATTACCAACTCCCTTTATAAGCATACTATTACAGACACTACTGCCAGATTTCATTTCACCATAATAGATAAAATTCAAATGCACAGAACCATCAAAGCAGGTTGGCATGATATATTAAATCAAAAGGAATCCTCTTGGATTATCAGGCTAGGGGCTTTATTCAGACCTGGCCTTAATGAACTAAGTTAGATGTGATGGTTCTGTTTAAACAATAGTGTATTTTCTCATATATATTTTTTCAGGTGTATCTCTTTAAATACTTTTGATATATGAGCAGACACTAGGATGTGCTCTAATTGAATATTTTGTTGCACTGAAGAAGGCTTGAATTTTCAGCCGAAATTGGTTGCTTGTTATTCTACATGGAGTTGCCACAATAATGCCTTTAAATTTTACCTCTCCTTGTGCTGGATTACTTTTTTAGCAATTCCATCCAGTACAAGTCTTTTATTGAAACAAACATATATATCCGGTAAGCACTTTCACCCAACAGGGCTTCATCAGACCATAATGTATCACTGATAGCATCTCCTTATATAACAAAAAAGGTGCCAAAAACCTGAATTCAAATATTTTCTTAAAGTGACAAGATCACAGTCTTATCAAACATCTTGTTCTAAAAATATTAATTACATCACCATATACATATTTTAATATACAAATACATAAATACTGATGACAATATATACTCAAATTAATAAATACTCTCATTTCATTGGGACACAAATTTCATGTGCCTATTATACACAATATATAATAGTCTTCACCAACTGGTGAACAATTGGTTCTATCTAAGCCTTCTAGACTTCAAAAACGGTTTCAGGGGTACCTTATCACTGAGACCTGGATAAAAATCTGCCATAAACTGGATTATCTATTCAGCCTCCTGTGTTTCAGTACGGTTCCTAGTGTCACCACCTCTAGGACCTGTGAATAACATCCCAATGACTCTGAAAGTAAACATATGTGTCGCCTTTCTCCAAAACATGTTTAGATAGTGCGTTGACTGTGGACTTAATTTTAATTTGATATATGTGTTCACATATCCTGTCTCTGAGTTTTCTATCTGTCTTGACCACATAGAATCCATCACATGCTACACAAGTAGCAAGGTAAACCACATGCTCAGACTGGCAAGTTGCAGAGACATCGGACTCATAACTCATGCCATTTGAGGGGTGCACAAAATTACCACTGGAATTTATAAAGTGGCAAAAATTACAACTAGTGCAAGGAACTGTACCAAAGGTATCATAAACATTCTCCTTCCTACCTTTCTTAGGATAACACAAAAACTTCTTCAGGTTGGACCTGTTCTTATACACAAAAACTTGGTATATCCCCTACCAACTCTCTAACCACCAGGTCCACAGTCAGCCTCCCAGTGCAATCTAATGACGTCTTTAACAGCCCACATCCTTAGTGTAAAAAGGGGGCTCCTGACATTACCATTATCCATTGTAGCTATAGGGAGCTCTGCTTCTACCTGATCAAAGGCTATTTCCTTAGGATCTGAAAAATAGGGGGTCACCACATCCCTTCTTAAAATGGAGATCCCAGCTATTCCCATCTCAATCTCCTCATCCTTATAAGCCCTGCTGACAAGGGTGGTAGTGTGGTAGTTATGGACCATAAGTTTTATGATGGAGCTATGAAAGATATGCTAAGAGATGAGAAATTCTATCTTGCCATAAAACGGGACACGATCGATCTGCACATAAGAAGGATCTCTATGATGTTAGATGATTTACTTAAAAGTCACATCATTACTGAAGGATTATATGATTATTTAATGGTTAGTGGCCCCTGCATACCTTTGATGCAGGGCCTCCCCAAGACACATAATAATGCTCAGAATCCTCCTATGAGGCCCATTGTGTCAGGTAGAGGGTGGTCTATGGAACCCTTTTCAATTTGTGTTGAAAAATATCTACGACCAGTAGTTGACTCCAATAAATATGTATTAAGGGACACTAAACAGTTTCTTCTTGATCTTTATGAACATATGAAGGGAGTACCTATGGATTTGAACTACCTTATGGTGATCATGGATGTTCAATCCTTGTTCACGGTTATCCCCAATAGGGAAGGTGTTCAAAGGGTGTATGAGTACCTTAGGGGTCATTCTGGATTGAATGGTAATGTTATAGATCTCATAGTTTCATTTTTGGAGGTAGTGTTGGAGAACAATATCTTCAGTTTTGATTCCCAGTATTATTTGCAGAGTGATGGCATAGCTATGGGCACTTCTTCTGCCAATAGCTATGCCACCCTTTACATGGCGACTTGGGAGGAGGATTGTTTGTTTGAACTGGTTGAGTTTCATGAGAGGGTTTATTTTTATGGACGATTTGTGGATGACCTCTTTTTTATCTGGACAGGGACCAGTGGTGAACTGGCTTTATTTTTTGATCAAGTGAATGTTCTATCCAGTGTTTTGAAGTTCACGTATGAGTTTTCAGATACTTGGATCTCTTATTTGGATGTGTATGTAGAGAGAATAGTGAATGGAATGCTAAACACTGGAGTGTATAGGAAATCATGCTATCAGAATGCTTTATTGCACAGATATAGCATGCATCTGGGATATGTGTTTAAAAAATGTGATTAGAGGTCAAGCCATGATGAGGGCGGCCACGGTGGTGCAGTGGTTAGCATTGCCGCCTCACAGCAAGAGGTTCTCCGGTTCGATCCTCGGCTGGGGTGCCTTCTGTGCGGAGTCTGCATGTCCTCCCTGTGGTCGCGTGGGTTTCCTCCGGGTGCTCCGGTTTCCTCCCACATCCCAAAGACATGCTGCAGGTGGATTGGACACTCTAAATTGGCCCTAGGTGTGCGTGTGAGTGTGCCTTCTGTGGAAGGTTGGGCGCCGGGCTGGCAACTCGACACTGTAAAACTCCACTGCCATTCAATGTGCGGACAGGTGATCCGCTGTGGCGACCCCTAACCGGGAAAAAGCCGAAAGAAGAAGAAGAAGAGGTCAAGCCATGAGGACTTCTCACAGGAAGGCTTTGAAACTGAACTGGAGAAACTATGTGAGAATTTAAGTCTATGGCTTATAAGGATGAGGAGATCGAGGTGGGAATAGCTAGGATCACCACTTTAAGAAGGGATGTGGTGACCCCCTATTTTTCAGATCCTAAGGAAATAGCCTTTGATCAGGTAGAAGCAGAGCTCCCTATAGCTACAATGGATAATGGTGATGTCAGGATCCCCCTTTTTTACATTAAGGATGTGGGCTGTTAAAGATGTCATTGGATCGCACTGGGAGGTGCTGCCTGTGGACCTGGTGGTTAGAGAGGTGGTAGGGGATACACCAAATTTTGTGTATAAGAACAGGTCCAACCTGAAGAAGTTGTGTTATCCTAAGAAACGTAGGAAGGAGAATGTTTATGATACCTTTGGTACAGTTCCTTGCACAAACATGTTTTGGAGAGAGGAGCCAAACATATGTTCACCTTCAGAGTCTTTGAGATGGTATTCACAGGTCGTAGAGGTGGTGACACTAGGAAACGTACTGAAACACAGGAGGCTAAATGGATAATTCAGTTTATGGCAGACTTTTATCCAGGTCTCAATGATAAGGTACCCCTGAAACCATTTTTGAAGTCTAGAAGGCTTAGATAGAACCAATTGTTCACCAGTTGGTGACTACTGTTATATATTGTGCATAATAGGCAAATACATTTGTGTCCCTATGAAATGAGAGTATTTATTAGTTTGAACATATATTATCATCAGTATTTATGTATTTGCATATTAAAATATGTATACTTTTTATATATTTTCTTACATGTATCTTTTTATATATTTTTTATATATTTTTTACATTTTTTTTATGTTTATTTTTTATATGGTGATGTAAGTAATGTTTTTAGAACAAGATGTTTCATAAGACTATGATCTTGTCACTTTAAGAAAATGTTTGAATTCAGGTTTCTGGTGATTTTTTTGCTTTATAAGGAGTTGTTATCAGTGATGCACTATGGTCTGATGAAGCCGTGTTGGGTGAAAATGCTTACCGGATTTATCTGTTTTTTGCAATAAAAGACTTGTACTGGATGGAATTGCTGCCTTGGGATGTGTTTTAAAACTTACCAGCTGTGTTTCACTGTGGTACCTAATTTTTGCTGTTTTACCATTTGGACTGTGAGGAGTGTGCAGAGCGTTTGCTATTTATGAGTTTTTGTCTTGGTTTGAAGTTCTTTTTTTTTTAGTTGTCCCTTCATTTTTTTGAAGCTTGTCTTTTTAAATTCACTGAAGAATCCATAGGTTCGGGCTAACTTAAAAGGTTCTTTTTTTGGACAAAATTGAATGCTAGTTTAAGGGTGTCAAAAGGTTTCATTGCCTCTGGTCTTATTCTTGCAGGAAATATGAGTTGTGCTTTGATTCCTTCCTTCTCCAACAATTTTATTAATGGGACACCTGCTTCTCTTTTAGATATTGCAAGAGATGAAAAGTTATTGTCAAATCTGATGATTTGATCACCTATTTTTAGTGGAGCAAGGGACCAGGCAGTTCTTAAAACAAGGTCTTTCTCTAGAGCGGAAATAAATTTTACAATAATAGATCTGGGATGTATGTTTTTGCTATTTGAATGAATTGTGTTTAAAGATCTGTGTGCCCTCTCAGTCCCAAAGGATAGTGCTTCTGGCAGGTTTAAAGTTTTAAGAATCCAAGAAGTCAGGACGTTAATTATACTGTCCCCCTCCATCTGCTCTGGGATGCCATAAATTCTCATATTATTTCTCCTGGCTCTGTTTTGAATCTCATCTATCTTCTCAGGGGAACCTGGTATTTTCTTGAAGAAGAATGTCTATGTTTTTCTCTCTTTCTGTTAACCTGCAGTCCATATCTGTTACAGAGTCTTCAACAATCTGGGCAGTTTGTTGTTTGAGGACATCATTCAGTATATTTATTTGTTTGGTAGGATCTTCCTTTATATTGTCAACGTTTAGGTTTGCTTTCCCTATTTTCATCACCAGATCTTGAACAGTGGTAAAGAGGACCTGCATTTCTTTCTTCATTTGATTTTCTTGTTGGGAGAAAATGGAGTATAGATGTAGTTTCAGTGTTCCTTCTTCTGGAGAGTTTGACAGAAAAATATGAATATTTTTCTATAAAACATACTCCAACTTGTAGCTTACCACTTCCAGAATCTAGATTTGTTGATTTCAGGTAGTTATTGGTGAAAATGGATAAGAATTCCTTTAAAAAATGGCTTTCTAAATTGTTGAAATTCCATGTGAGGGAAAATTTGCTGCACACAGCAAAAGTAGCAAAACCCTTTATGTTAACTTAGTAACAGCTATAGCTGTTCCAAGATTTTGCAATGGTTATACGTAAAAAGAGGAGGGCTTTTATAGAACTCTGGCAACATTATTAACAAAATAGAACATATAGTCACATCTTAGGCATCTGGAGTAACTCATTTTAAAGTGAAGTGGTGGAAATAAAACTTACGTTACTCCTGATATTGCTATATGCTTTTCAGATGTCAGCCCATTAAACAGAAATTCTAAAAGCAGAGTAAAAAATAACCCTGTAAGTGCTGTCATACTAGAAATCTAGATGTTAGAATGCTTTATTCAACTTGGAAAATTCATAGCTTTCCCTCCACTGAGACAGCCCTACACCTGATGAGGCTGAGTAGTATGGATAACTTGTAATGGAATTTGCTCATTCTAGAGCTTATGTTTAGAAATAGGTATGAAGGCTCACAGACAGGCAAGCAAGGGGTAATGGATATAATTCTTTAAGTGAAAGAGCAGGTCTAAAAGGAGGACAATGCCAAACTCTTCTCTCCTACCTGTAATTACATCTGTATAAACTCTAAGGAAAAAAGTGTTTTTAAGAAGCATAAGGAGGATAAAGTTTCATCTAAATAACAAAAGTGTTTGGTTTAATATTATTCTTATTTCTCTTGATTTGTTTGTTACTGCCTACAACACATGGGCCATATTTACTGAATTTACTGCATACTCTAGCAGTCTGTTAGTTTATTAGCCATAATATGCATTTATGAATTAGCCAAGCAACACAGCTTAGTACATAGACTGTTTTGTGGAGCATTTAAGTATGCTAGCATTACTAATTGTGCTACACTGTTCTTCTCTTTGTTTACATTATTTTAAGATGTAAGACTTTAAATGTAGTGGAAATTAATTCTTATTTAAAAGTCATGTGTTTGATAGTTTTGGGAAGAAGCAAACATCTAACACTGCAGCCTGCTATTGGTCTATGTAGTTGCTAAGTGTTTATGAATCTGACAAGATCTTAAGAACTTATAAAGTACATTAACAGGGTCTATATAAGAAGAGAGCATACTTAAAATAGTGAATGCTCTTCTGTCCAACTGAAAAACATGAAAGCCGATAATGTCGACTGCACAGATCAGCAAATTTGGTTCCAGGGAATAGTAATAGGAATATGCAACTACAAAATAATGTTGATGTAGTTATGACATATAATATCCTTAGTGAACAGATACAACAACAGGTTAAATATTATTGGAAATTTTTGTTACAGGAAGAATAGTTAAAAAAGTTGTTGAACCATCATCCTATTTTTTCATATAAAAAAGGAACTAGTTTAGTGGATAAATTGGTAAAACCATATTTTATTGCCCCTATAGAAGGTGTTATAATAAGTCCACTATTGAGGGAACTTTCCCTTGTGGCAAATGTAATGTTTGTGAGCTGGTTGTTCAAACGTTTGATAAAATTGGAAGTAAGAACTTTAATGTTTTAGGGAATTTTTCATGTATTACTGAAGAAATTGTGTATGCTTCACATTGTCTTTGTAATTTTGTATACACAGGTGAAACTAAGAGAATGTTTAAATGTCACTTACAGGAACATGTTAGAGATATTAGCAAATGTAAAACAGAAAGTTCCATTGCTGTCCATTTTAAAGGATGTCACAATAGTGACTATAAATTATTACAGGAAACTGTTTTTTAAAAAAAAAATTGTGAAGTTAGGAGATAATGAAATGGTAAAAGATCAATTGTTATTTAAAGAATCTTTACTGATTCTGAAATACAAAACCTTGGTTCCACAGGGTCTTAACTGTGAGATTAATTGGAAGTATTTGATTTAATGATGTAAGTGTTTAATTGTTTTTTTAATTGATTTATTAATTGTTCTTAGTGTGTATTTAAGGGGAATGCTTTGGTAATTTTTTGTATACTTCTTGAAGAGTGCTGAAGTCGAGGCGCTAAAGTCAGAGAATAAACTGGGATCTAGTCTGCAGCTTGTGTGTCATTTTGAATATTGGATAAGTTATTGTCAGAACTGAAAAGGGTGGAACTTGAAATCATATATCAGCATGCATACATTGAAAATAGATGTATTACCACTTGTAACATGATGTTCTATAACAATATAATAACAGCTAGGAATGAAAAATTGTGTTGTGATATAATTTATATAGATTTAACATCAGCATTTGACAGGGTCATACACAAAACACTCATCAATAACTACCAGATGGCGCAGTGGTGCAGCGGTAGCATTGTTGCCTCACAGCAAGAGGTTCTCTGGTTCAATTCTCAGCTGGGGTGCCTTCTGTGTGGAGTCTGCATGTCCTCCCTGCATTCCTGTGGGTTTCCTCCAGGTGCTCTGGTTTCCTCCCACGTTATAAGGGCATGCATATGAAGCCTTTCTCCCCGGGCCTCCATTGAAAAGTGGCTTCGTTCCAAGTCGAACTTTCCTGGTTAACAAATGTTAAATAAATAAAATAAATAATAAATTCCCACAAACAGATATTAATTTACTCTTCATAAATGGATAACTGCATGGCTTACAAGTAGGACATGGCAAATATCATATAGAAACTGAACAGGTGAAATTTTTGGTTATAATTAGGGTGTCCCACAGGGTTCTGTCCTTGACACTTACTTGTTTAGATTGTATCTTTCAGACCTATCTTTTTCATCTTTGATGTTCTATAGAATGTATGCAGATTACCTTAAGTTGGGTAATCTGATGTGTTACAGAGAGAGCATGTTTGCAAAGGAACTTGATTAAATTGACCATTTGGGCACAGGAGAATGACATGCTGATAAATACATCAAAAATAAGCATATGAGATTTGGAAGACATAAATTGAAAGGTGAATATTAAATATAGCACACAGTGATTGAAACTGTAGATTCATTTAAGGACCTGGGCATTTGGGTAGATCCAGCTTTGAGTTTTTCTAATCATATCAACCAACTGGTTAATCATAGTTGCATAACTATAAGTTGTACAAAAACATTTATAAAGTCTAAAAAATTAGAAATTATGAAGTTATTGTTTGTTAATTACATTAGACCTTAACTTGAGTATGGAATAACAGTATGAAAGCCTTATAAGAAAACAAGCATGAGTAAAATGGAAAGAGTACAGCAGAAATATACCAAGGGCATCCATGGATGTGAAAATTTAAGTTATTATGAAAGACTAAAATATCTGAACTTGTACAGTGTCTCTTATAGATATATAACCATAGATCTTATTCAGGTATATAGGGCATTTAGAGACGACTATCTCTGGGAAAGTTTGAGGTTATCAAAAAGAAGTAGAGAGTCAACAGACAACCTATGTAGAAGATTCTATAGGAATGAGAAGTGTACTAACTGGTTCTCTGACAGAGCAGCTGATTTATGGAACAGACTACCAAATTACATGAAAGCAAGCACTAGTTTAGATATTTTTAAGAACAGCCTGGACTCTTATTATGGGAACGACTATTTTGGTATATTGGCAAATAAGAAGGGCATCAATGCTTGAAATATCTGTATGTATGTATGTAAATTTGTTTGTGGTGTCAGCTGAGTTCTAGTGTCTAGATACCATTACATAGTTTTAAATTCACTGGTAGGTTGAATGCATTTGCATGTCAAGCATCTCAATTAATAACAGAAATTAATGCAGAATTTCATGGAAGAATTAGATTTGTGGGCCTTATGACACAAGCTTCATCCAGATGAGGCAAGTCTTACTTTTATACATCCCTTGACCTGAACCTGTAGCCATTTTGATATGTGATTGAGATCTATTACTCCACAGGGCAACATTATCTTATTGGAGGTTATGGCTTGTGATTTTATAGACCACTGCAGTGTTCATTCATGTATATCCCTTGTGAGATATAGGGTCATGCAGGATTTTCAGAGTAGATGTTTTATTATTTGTAGATACACAGTTGATGGGTATTGCATGTCAAGGTGTTAACATTTTCATTGCACATAACATAATTGCAAAGCAGCTGATTTAGAAATGGGGGGGTAAAAAACTTAGAAGATGTGGTTTGAAAATTTTAGGAAAAATATAGGGTCTCTCGATTCAAAGGCAACACTTTAGTACAGAGATATAACCAAACATATTAATGATGGCTAGAAAGGTTAAGTATTTACAGAATTACTTGGAAAGGGTTACTATACAATATTGGGTACTAGGCAAGAAACCCTCAGGAGTACTGGTTTGGAGATTTAAGTAACACAAGATGCAGGTCAGGATATATGTTATGCATGTGAGGGAAGGTCACAGCAGAATGTAAAAAAAAAATAACACAGTGTTCTAGAAGTTTTATGAGATCCAATTTATGAAGACCATTTTTTCCAATGAAGGACAGCAAGACAAAAGTCAGTGATTGAATTTGCCCCCCCCCCCCAAGAAGTAACTTTTTTATAATCTGAAATAAGCTGAGAAGAACTAGATGCATCTGTAATAAGATGCCAAAAGGAAAGTTTTCTTCAAAAGATAGTTTCTGATTGGAGCTATATCATATATGTATGTGTGTGTATGGATGGGGGATATTTGCCCTCACATATGTTTGATGTGTTGGGAGATATCTAGGTAAGAAGATCACCATGATTCTCTTCTTGAGTTATCATTTTATGGTGAGAGACATTGGAGAGAGATTCATCTAAAGTAAGAAACTGTCATGCCATTCCCCCTTTAAATGTTGGCATTATTATCTGTGCACAGACATTGGCATACTGAAAGAAAGAAAAAAAAACTCCTCATTTGATCTCCTTAGTATGGGAAGGATCTGTCATTTCCTGCATGAGTCTCACTGGCAATTTGACTTGAGCAATTAATTTATGGATGCATTCTCAGTGTACAGTGTTATACACAGGGGTGGCAGACATCACTGACTTTTAAATTGCTTTTGCCTTCACCTTTTGGGTCTGCCTATGTAAGATGAAGACTTTTTCTGGCACTTGAGCCAATGTCTTGGAGGTTGTAATAGTTACTGACAACTGATTCTTTTTTTGATAAGAAACTTGTAAAGTGAAGCCCTCCATTATTATGAACTTTGCATCAACTTTACATCCTTGTCAAGTTTGAATTTAATGTAAGGAAGTTGGATTGTTTCCATCAATCTTTAGGGTCAGACAATTCAGAGATAAGGAAAGGATTTGTGCTTTGTATAATGCCAAGCTCTATCCAAATATGTTGGAGTTTTGCATCAGAAGCACAATGAATGCCAGATGCTAATATTAACTTACAATGGGAAACGTTATATTTTTCCCACATCTGAACATATCTAAGCGTGCTTTCTTGTGGCAGATATTTTATCATCAAGATGATTTTCGTGCCATTACTGTTTTATGTTTTGAGGTATATTCTTTGTGCTAGATTTCACACTAGCCTTGTAAATGTTAAGAGATTACTTCTAAGATTTGTATGGAAATGGTTGGAGTAAATTGCCCAAAGGTGTTCCTGATGTCTCATAAAATAAGATATACCATGATATCTCAAATAATGCAGTGCCTTTTATTCTAAACCATGTATGACAGGGGCATTTGTTCAGTTTCAGTTTATTCATTACCTCTGCATTAATTTGTCATAATACACAGTAAGACAATTAAATAGTTCCTGCCATAAGACCCATTCTAAGACAAGCAAAAGTTTTACTTAAATACAAACAGATTTCTTACATATTAATCACCCAAATACCCTAAAAGTACATTGCATACTGTTTACTATTTTATTCCTGGTCTTTTGAATATTATATAGTGTCATTCCAACCTGTTTCTCAATAATCTGAGGAAACATTGCTTATCATGTGGCATATAATAAATACAGACATTATTTTTTATTATAGTATTGCAAAAGGGACATTGTGCCAATACATCAGCAATACATGATTTTTCTTTCATATTACATAAGCAGTCTTGAGCTAATGCACCCCTATTTATTATGTGAAACTGCAAATTTCTGCTATGAATTTCATATTCATATTTATTATTCAATATTTAGGATTGTATACATATCTAAATATTCTACATTATTTTCTTTATGCACATGATCCATAAATGTAACACAGAACTTTGTTTCTTTTGTTGATTACTAGACTTGTTCATGTCTTATTCTAATTACAGTTTTCTTTATGATATCAATATTCTATGTTAATGATATATTTCTTACTCAATTTAACATTTAGGATCGTAGGATCATAGGAAGTTACTAGGCTATTGGCCCTGAGGCCCTTACAAGCCTAGCCAAGAATTTAGCCCATGTTCCAACAAGTCAGCACCCTATGCCACTGTCCAGCAGGGACACAGGTGGAATCCCAGGGGTGTATTTTCTGTTCCCCATCCAGTTATCTAGGTTGCACTTAAAAAGGTTTATTTATTTATTTGACATTTTTTAACCAGAGCAGTCCATCTGAGCAAAAGCCCTTTTTCACTGAAGGCCCGGGAAGAAAAGCTCCACAGTACAAGTAAGCAAGAAAAATTTACAAAAATTGAAGTTGAATACAACATACAATAAAATGCAGATAAAGCTCCACAGTACATTATAGTAAGAGGTTTAAATTAATAAATTGGTTACATTATATGAATCCATTTCTTAAAATTAATATGATAAGACCAATGCAGATGGTTATGTTGTTAGATGTGTTGGTCTAACCTTGATATTTAACTTTTAGCCAAATCAGTGATGATTTACAGCTGGATGTCATAATCTTTGTAAATACATATAAGGTAGTACCCTTCTGTTAATGATGGACTGTATGCATAACATTTGAAGATATAACACTTGTGTTAAATACATATTTTTGGGATATGGTATTATTAAGCAACAAAATGGCCATAGTGTGAGTGTGCATGTGAGTATATGGTGTGAAAGAACTGCTGCAGCAGGGCTAGCCACCCGGTGGTGTAAACCTTGGCTCTAGATGATTGTCACTGTTGAACTGACACCCCAATTCCATGTGCAAAAATGGGAAAAGGGGTTGTGGATGGATGGCTGGATTTGGAAATAATGCACTTTATAACTTGCTTTTTTTTAATAGCTGAGAAAATATCCCAAACATAAAACATCAAAATGTTTCCATTATTTCTTCTTCTTCCTGATAAATTACATACCCATTTTTATTTCTCCTGCCCATAGCTCATTTTTTGACAAATTTTATAAACCAGATGCTTGGTATCTGGATTTGTCACCTTTACCTATCAGACAAACAAATTCCAATTAGTCATCTCAGGATTCAATAAAGACTACACTAAGTGTACAGTGTTCTGAGTGAACAGACAGCACAGGCATAACTCACACCTTCTTCCACCTAATTTTAGTTTTTCTATTGATTTTCTTAAAACTTTAAATATTGACAGGGATTCATAAAGGTTACTACAAACTGTAAACTACATGTGCACTTAGTGTAATCTTTCTGAGTGACCTGAGAGTACAAAAATGTGATAGGGATGTTCTTGAATACATATTGTGTGCATTTAGTGTACAAGTGTAGACACCACTGAATCTCGCCATTGTTTATTTATAATTCAGGTTTAGATAGACAGCAAGGATTCTTTTTTGAGAAGATCAGGGCTTTCTGTATGATCTGGTATGCTGACATTTATAAACTCATTGAGCTGTTTCTCCACTCTAGCTCTTCCCCATTCAAAATCAGGTGGTAGATCTTGTATGGTAGTATTCTGTTAAAGGTACAAATGTCATTCCACATATAAACTTAAGTGTTCTAATTAGTGATGACAGACACTTTTTGCCTTGTAGGAATTAATATGCAATTCTAAAGCCCTTAAATTAAAAAAAATATTCATAGGTATTATTTGTTATAGATCATAAACCTTCATTTGCTTGGATTCATTTTCAGGTAATGAAATTAAATAAACTGGTCAACATAGATTGGCTGTCTTCTTTAGGATTTTTGAGATTTTGCCTGTACTGCAAGGTCATATACAAAGCCTAATGCTGAAAATTAATCATTTTCATTTTCCAGTATGAGGCAATCTCAGCATAACATATTCACCTATTTAAATTATTCAGCAATGATTATCTGAAGTAACCATAGTGATAATAAACATATTTAGTAGTCACTCATTGCTCATTTGCCCATCCACCGATCAACCTCCCCCACTAATTCAGATGAGATTTATGATATACTCCAATACTCTATTTTTATGGCATTGAATAAAAATATAACCTTTACCTTTTTTGTCACTGTAACAATGCAGAATTAGTAAACCATAATCTGTTATAAATTTTAATTAAATTATTCCTTGTTTATTTATTACCATATGCATAGAATGTTTCACTCCTAGATCTGTGTACTTTTTTAATAAAATTGTTATAATTTCATATAATTACCTTTTTTTACTCAAATAACACTTTTCCTATACTTAGTGACAATATTTCAAGAAACCTTTGTTACTACCAGACACCCAGTTTTTAGAAGTAATTTAAAATATTTTGGTAGGAACATAAACTATCTTTGGAGCAAGAATGGGAAATGCCTTAACCAATGTAACTTGGCCTAGATTTAATCAGCCATGCACCTTATTTTTTATTACTGAACTTGTAAAATCAATTCAGTTTTGAAATACAAATTCATTTTCTATCATCCAGCTTTCCTATAAAACTATAAGCAGACAAATACTGGCAGGCACACATGGACCAAAAAATTAGTTGCAAACGAATCCAAGGTGCAAGATAAAAGATGTACTCTTTTATTCACAGGAAAACACAATAAAGTAAGTGCTTTCATCATCAACTATTGGAAATGTCATCAGACAAAATACAAACACTAAAAGCAGTCATTGCAAAGCAGAAGTAACAGCACACCCACCATCATAACCAATCAAATCAAATGGGAAATGACATCCCAGCAAGATCACTATTGCACTTAACGGAATCATTTCATAAACAGATATAAAATATATAAATATAAATAAATGAAAATTATAAAACATTTATAAACAGACAAAAGAATTAATAAAGCATTCTATGTCATACTATCTAAAACCATATGAAACATATAAAATGAATTTAAAACTGTCCATATGTGCTTAACAAATGAAGTAAACTACCTCCCCATTGCCTTTAATCTTAGTAAGCAATAATGGAGAGACAGTCATTCAAACCTGGCCACTGGCTGGCATTTAAATGGATTTGCAATTTTAATTTCTTCTTTTCTAACAAAAGTGCCCATGGACCATGCCTTTCATTATGGTCAAGGAAATCCAAAATAAAGACTTAAAAAGAATGTCCCAGTTTTTCCATGCAGTGTTTAGCGAGGGCATTTGTGGGTTTGTTTAGTCTTATGTCCCTCAAGTGTTCATATACTCTGTTTTAACATTTTCTTTCAGTCTTTCCTGTGTAAAAATATTCACAGAGAGAGCAGACTGCACAATACATCACCCTTTCAGTGAAGTAATAGACCCTCCTATGCAGTTGCACTCTGATTTATTACCTTTCAGCATAAAGCAACAATAGATGCAAGCCCCACATTTTTTCATCATCCCTTGGTGTGGGCCACCTCCCTTTGACTATAAAATAGCTTTTAAATTATCACCTTTTTTTAAAAAAAACAATATTGGGTTTACTACCAACACATTCCCTTACATATTTATCACTTGTAAGAATAACCCAATTTTTAAACAGAATATCAAAGATATCCCTACTGTTATTATTAAATGCAGTAATAAAGGAACACTCAAAATGATGGGTAACTGTTGGGCCACCATCTACGGTTACCCTATTTTGAATGAATTCACCAGATGTCTGTGTTACTTATTCGTGACAAACCTGTTGACTGCTAAACAAGGGGGTAAAAAAAACTTTCTCTCATTTATTTACCAATTCGATCATTATCTCATTGATCAAACTGGAAGGGTAGCCCCTTTTAAGAAACATATCTTCAAGCAACCACATTCATCCAAGAAACTGCCAAACATGCTCACCATATGAGCAGCCCTTACAAAGTTTCCCTTTACTACTGCTTTTTTCTGCTTGAAGGGGTGTGCACTTTCATAGCGCAAGAAGCTATTTGAATATGTTTCTTTTCTATAAATCTCCACCACAAAAACTTTATTAATCACATCCTTTGTAAGCCATATATCCAAATAAGCTATTTTCTTAATGTCAATATTGTGGGCAAAATGGAGGAAAGTGGTTGTCTGGTTGATATATTCCAGAAAAACATCAATCTCACTCCTTGGGCCATTCCAAAAAACAAAAATATCATCCAAAAAAATGAGTATATAGTTGGCAATGCTTGAAAAAAGGGGAACATTGTAAAATGTTCTTCTCCCACTGAAACATTACAATATTGGCATAAAGTCCCCTACATGCTGACCCCATGGTAACACCTTTTACTTGTAGGAAGATTTCTTTATCAAACAGAATAAAATTATTAGTAAGAACCATTTCTATCAGTATCTCGTATATGTTAACCTGGGTCTGGGGGAGCCCCTTCTCAACTAAAAATTCACAGAACCACTCAATACCCACTACATGTGGTATGCCAGTGTATAAATCTTTAACATCTATTGTAATGAAAAAACCTTCCTCATCATATTCTTAAACATCCAGCATTTTTAAAAAATGCCATGAATCTTTACACAGAAGGGGTTCATGTTGGACAAAATGTTTAAGTTTTATATCAAGATATTTTGACAGGGGGTGTATAATCGAACACCTTGCATCCACAATAGGGTCTATATTACAACGTTGAACTCACAGGAGTCCAAACGTTGTAATATCGAACCCAAATGTTTGAAATACGAAAATAGAGAAGCAATGGAACACCAATTTTTTTCCCAGGGAAAAAAAATCGGTGGGCCATTTTCGCGGCTTTGCTATTTCCTCCATTGTGGTGCAATTTCAGAGTTGGTATATTAAAGTAGGGGTGTGTGGGGGGCATAGAACCCCACATTGGGGGGTGTTAGTTTAAGTTTAAAGTGTAGGTCTTTTTTTTTTGTATCGGAACAGCAATTTTTTTCCCTGAAAAAAAAAATTGCTGTTCTGTGTTTTTGTACTTTTTGGGTTTTGAACGTAACAGTTCAATATTACATCATCCGAACTCCTGAGATTTCAACGATGTAATATAGACCCTCCACAATAGTATGCATAGGGGTTGCACTAAGTCTTTATGAATTTTAGGCAACCCAAACATAACAGGCATCCTACGTTGTGTTGAATTCAAAAAATTATATTTGTCAATGGAAATACTCCCATCAATAAATGCATCTTGTAAAACCTCTCTAACCTTTCTATATGCCTTGTTTAGCTCATTCAGGGAGGTTTTTATAAAAGCTCTACCAGCAAGGAGTTTTTTCATACTCTTATTATAATCAATCACATTCATAATAACAATCCCACCCCTTTTGCCCAGTTTCAATATTTGAATTTCCTTGTTGTTACTCAATAATCTTAGTCTCTCAATCTCATTGTCTTTTAAATTATTAATTTTCCTGTTAGGTTGTATACTACAAATGTCCAAATCACAAACTCTCTCAAAAAGTTATAGAGGAGGGTGGATGGGGAGAGTGAATGTACTAGAAACTCTTAAGGGGTGCATAGTTGCCTCTAAATCTTTAAATAAATAGTTAAAATTGAGTTTCCTCACAAACAGTTTCAGATCTAACAACCCCCACCCCTAATTCACACTTTTCTGGAACAAATGTGAAACCTCGAGCAAACAAATCATAGTCATGTATATCAATTAACACATTTGAATAACTGAAAACGTTAAAGTCCCCTTCTGTGTTCAAAGAAACAGTTACAGCAGATGAAACTATCGAGTCACAAACCCCAGAGTGCATGGGCATATCCATCATCTGTGCCACCTGTAGGCGCATCTCATGTTGCCCCTCTATTTGTTCACATGCCCCCCCTGGCCCCTGCTCAGGTACTGGGGGGCCATAGGAGTTGTTCTCCCTGGAGTTGCTGTCCCTCAGATGCTTGGAATATCTCAATGGTGGAAATTTCTCTACCCCTAAAAAAGATTCAGCTGGACCAGTTGCATCCCCTTGTTGTTGTTGGTCACCCCAACCTTGAGACCTAGATGGTTCAGGGTAGGCAGTATTCCATCCATATTCTATCCTGTCTCTTTCAATTTTCTTTAATTTTCTGTTTTTAATATTGCTCACCTGTTGTTCAACACTTTTAAATATGTGAATGCATTCAGAACTGTTAGCTGAATGCAGGGGGTTTGTAGTCAACAATAGATCATGTTCTGTGGCTTCCTGGCTAAGACTTTGAATAATTTTATCATTGTGCTTTATTACAAGCTTCATATACTCAAAGCCATGCCAATCAAACATGTTCAAAAGTCCTTTATGTAGACAAGAGTTATTAACCAAGCCTGTAGGGAAGCACCAAAGGTGAAGCCCTTTTGGTACTATTTTTAACTTTAAACATTCTTTAAAATAAAGATTGTCAAGTTGCAGTTTTTTTTATTTTCAGAATTAAACGATCAAATTTTTCTAAATTATCATTGTAAGTAGTTTCACTTACTCTCCTCTCTGCTGAGAAGCTTAAGTTTGAAGTTAGCCATTGATTGAGTTAGGGAGCTTCTGAAGTATGCATGGAATGTACCATACGTTGATTTCCTAATGATTCTAAATTTTCTGGATCATTAAGGATGTTGTTTAAAGTTGCTCCCTGGTTAAAGCATTTTCTTGAGTTATTTCCATTGTTCATTTGTATTTCCATAAAGCAAACCGCCACTGCCTTCCACTTCATTGTTTTGATTTGCTTCTCTGTTAGCATCAGACATGCGAACCACTTCCCTGTTCACTGTTATGACTTCCTGTTGATACGTGCATTCTAGACGCTGAGACAAATCTTGCATAAGTAAAGTTAAGTCACTGATAGATTTCCCTATATCTTGGGAAAATAATTCATGTGAGTAGCTCACATCAGTGCCAGATGCCATAGTCCACTAACGCTGTAAATACACTAAGAAACATAAACTGCAAGCAGACAAATACTGACAGGCACACGTGGACCACAAAACCAGTTACAAATGAATCCAAGGCACAAGAAAAAAAGTGGTAGTCACTCTTTTGTTCACAGGAAAACACAGTAAAAAATTAAACGCTTTCATCATCAACTATTGGAGACTTCATCAGACAAAATACAAACATTAAAAGCAGTCATTTAAAAGCAGACGTAAGAGCACACCCACCATCCTAACCAATCAAATCAAATGGAAATGACATACTAGCAAGATTATTATTGCACTTAAAGGAATCATTTCATAAACAGATATAAAAATTTATAAATGTAAATACATGAAAATTATGAAACATTTATAAATAGACAAAAGAATTAATAAAGCATTCTATGTCACACTATCTAAAACCATATGAAACACATATAACATGAATTTAAAACTGCCCATATGTGCTTATTTTATTGTGTTTTCCTGCAAATAAAAGTGTGACTACAGCTTTTTTTCTTGTGCTTTGGATTCGTTTGCAACTGGTTTTGTGGTCCAAGTGTGCCTGCCTGTATTTCTCTGCTTGCAGTTTGCTTCCCGGTGTATTTCCTATAAAACTATAATTAGAAACATCTTCAGATATTCAGTGTTTCCTAATTGTGCAATAAATCCTGAAGAGCTCTAAGATGCCCTGCCAATACCCTCTTTCTTATTTTTATTTTTTTTTTCACAACATACTACTCCAGGTCTTTTCAGTCATATTATCATTCTGCATTCAGTCATGAGTTATGATAATATTCATCATATCCAACTTGTTAACTTCTTTTCAAAATCCTTTGTCCTGATTTAACCATTTAACACCATATAACTTAACTTTCCTTATACTAAGTGGCATTAGCAATACCCTTATTGTACTTTTAGAGTTGAGAGTTTCATTCTTAATTCATGAGGTATTATTTATCCTTATACTGCTTTGACTTTCATTTATATAGCCATTTTGCTCAACTCAGTCCTTTCCCCTCACTTTCCAACCATACTATTTAAATGCTTCACTATATTGCCACACAGAGTTAGCCACATTCTCAGAAATTAATTCCATCAGCCATCCCATTCTATTTTCCTAACTTTCTCTAACATTCTGATTATCCATACCAACAAGAACATTGACTAAAACTAAATTACTGAAGTTTAAAAAAAAAGGGCATGTGATTTTTATATATTAGACACTCTTTTTTAATGAATGTGTTCAATGTATCGAAACGCAGTAATTTCTTCATATATTAAAGGGCTCTTGATATTCCTTTCTATAACTCTTGTTTCATCTTCATGTACCAAATACAACACTTCACTCACTTTTATTCTCACAATGCTTCCATAGTTTTCTTTGATATTATGTCATTTGTTAGCATCTCTTGTTCAAGTTTGACTAGACATAGATTTCATTCAGAATTATCTTCGTCCTTATGTTGGACTATTACTTCACTGTCTTTTCTATTAGTCCCAACATTTTCCCAAAACATCACCAGTCTGTCTGTATTGCTGAATTTCTTTCCCTCTACTATTGTATCTTCCCCACCTTTACCCTACTTTACTACTTATGTTTTTTTCTTCTTCTTTTACCTCTTATCTTCTTTCTTCATTCCTTTTTCCTTTCACTACTTCTCCTATCTTCTCCTTTCTGGTTGTACATGTCATTTCTCACCCTCTCATTAGGTGATTTATCTATTTACTGTACTGACTCATGTTTTTCTTGTTCCAGAATACCCAAGTGATGCCTTCTATATCACTTTCACATTTCTTCTTCCAGTTATTTTATGGTATAGGGTGTTGAACTTCTGCGCTATCCTAAACACTTTGAGTTTTAGATCTTTCATAATTCTTTGACCTATTATTTTCTGTACTGGAAAAACAATGGGCATTTATATTTCCTTTGTGATGAAACTGTCTCATTTAATCTTCAGAGAATATCCACTTACAAGCGTCACTGTGACCTTATCTTCTAACCTTGCCCCCTTCCTCATCATATTCTCTTAGAACCTCCAAACGCTCCTCATTTGTTCGGTGTTTCATCAATGCTTTTTATCATGGCAGGTGAAATGCCATGCACATGTTACACTAATATGACTCTCACTCATTAAATATGAAAAGGCATCGGAGACTTCATATAAACCTTTGTCTTTAGATTTTTCTGACCTCCATCCAAACATATCATCAACTCTTTTTTACTTCATATTCACACATTGTTTTACCCTATACACATTTCCTTTATCTTCTGTACCTCTTTAACTGTACTAAACCTGGCTTCATATCATGTTGCTGAATGACTATTAACTGAAAACCATTGTGTTAAAGAGAAAAGGATAGAAGTAAACTACTGTCAGCAATCTTTATGGTTGCACTCTTCCCCACTGTTGTGTGATCTCAGAGTTATGCATAAGTTTGCAGTGGGCAAACTGATTTTTCCATGAAAAAAAAGTTTTGTGGTTGCTGAAAGTTTTTTTTTTTTTTTTGTGTGTGTGGGGGGGTGGCTTTCTATGTACTGTTGTTTGATGACTCAGGTTGATTTCCCTTAATCAATTAATCCTAAACTCTTCAATATCTGACCTTTCTACACTTTTCATTGTAATGTGTCCTGATGAACTTTTTTTCATATTTCACTAGGCTTAACTTTTCAATTAATCAGTTGACATTCCTCATCCTGGTTTTACCGAAACTTTAGGAGTGCCTGCCAACCTCATCCAAGAAAAAATCTGTACTTTACTTGATCTTATTTCTTGTAACTATCTCTGTTTTCTCCACTTCACGTCCCACTGAGTTTTTACCAGTGTTATAATTCTATCCTGGAAGCAAATGTTTTAGTGCTGGAGATGTAACTGCAATTAACACTAATTTGAATTATAAAGTTTTAATGTTAAATATTGAATCTATAGAAAGACAGAGAATGTATCTTATTATCTGAATTTAAAGATGAACATGCATAAACCTTTGATGTATATAAAATTCTGCCACAATAGATGATCTCCTTGAATAAATTAATTCAGGTTAATCATCTCTATTCATCCAACCTAAATACTTGACTAAAATTGAATAAATAATAAATTTGATTAAAAGGGAAAAAAATAAAGGATGCTTGCTTCAGGGACTAATCCTTAATCATTTGTTTTCATATCACATAATTACCTGGATATCTCCTTTACTTCTGTATATCTACACTTCACTTATTTAGTTGTCTAAATCTATGGGAAACATTTAGTCACCTCTATCCTAGATTTGCATTCAGAGATTAAAAAATAACCTTAATGACAACAGTCAGTATAGTGCTGTTTTGAATACTCAGTGCCTCAACAGGCATATTTGACAATCGTGTTTTGTTTTAAACCTTTTTTCTTCTTTGTTCCACTTTGTATACTTCTCTAAAAAAAACAAACTGCGCTTACACCACAGATTAGTCTGCACCTATTTACCACATAAGGTTTTTACATTCACATTGATCTGGACAGCCCCTTTAGGTGTGAGCCAAGCATAAACTGGCCAGGTCCCACTCCATAACCAGTTTTATATATATATATATTTATATATATATATATATATATATATATATATATATATATATATATATATATAGACAGACTCAAAAAACTCCAGCTATACTCTTGTCTCTTATCAGCTACTTAGAGGCAATCTCTGCTTGACCTACAAAGCCATGTCTGACCCAGAGCTGCTAGATATGCTACACCTAAAGAAATCCCAATCCCTCCATACCACATGCTCCAGGGACCTAAACCTCATTACCACAATAAACAGAACATGCTGGAGGGACAGGTTCCTAACCCAGAGACTTCCCATACTCTGGAGAAACTTACCATTCATGTCAAGCAGATCAGTTCACTGGCCCTCTTTAAGAGAAAGTTTGACGAGTGGGTGGGCAATAGGAAGCTCACCCCGGGGATCAATTCAGTCGCTTTGCTTAATAGGGGCACTGGGAACTAACTTTGGGCAGCATTATACCAGGAAATCTTCTTGGGCTAGGCTTATATAGGCTCCAGGGCCATTAGCCTAGTACACACCTATGAACCTATATGCAAGAACTTCAGCTGGCCAGAGTAGGCACAGTAGTGTCTTTATAATATTACTCTTCCTCAGTTTTCTCAGGTCATTGTTGAACATTCTAACTTTGATGCACTTCAGTGTAGTTCTTTAGCTGTAATGTTAACACATTTAATTTGATCAGCAGACGGCATATTATAACAGCTATCTATCCACCTCTTCTTCTGTCACTTACTTGTTTCTTACAGATTATTAAACACGATGAATACAATGGACATTTAAAATTCTATTAACATCTCAAAAAAAAAAAAAAAGAAGCAAGCTTACTGTAAGTACTTTTCATATAAAATTCTTACTTAGATGTTCCCCAAAGAAGTGATCAACAGATTATTGCTGTTTACTGCACCATCTCAGGATTTTGAATAACTACATGAAAAATTCTAAGCAGTAACACAAATTTCTGGTAGTTTTCAGGTACAGATAATTTCTTGAACTGCTGGCATCGCTGCACAATGTTTAATCTGAGAAGACACTTTGTTATATCCATCAGTCCAAATTTTAAGACCAACTTCCCATATTTACTATTTTGGCATTCAGGATTCATCTAGCCGGCAACTCTGAATAGTATTACAAAGGCAACTGCACTTATCAACAGTAATTGTCAGAGAGTAGATGCTGTAAACACAATAATGTTACTATTGAATTGAAAGATGACTTTTAAGCAGAAAAGTATATGATTTATTTTAAAGAGAAATGCTTTTACTCCTCTCATAACTTTATGCTTACAGCTTGCAAAGGACATGGTATCAGTTAAAATAGGAATTATAGGTCTCTGTTTCAAAATATTGAAACAAGCCTGCTTGTTGGGTGTTTCATTCCTGGATATGGCTATAATCTACTTTAAAAGCCATCTGAATAATTCCACATTAAAGAGTTCCTGACTTTTATGGTTGAATTGTCCTGAAATGTGTAGCCTTGTCTTTAATGCAGTACCATACGTTTTGTTTCACTGCTTACAGGAAAAATGTTCAAAACTACAAATTTAAAACACACTTTACAAGTGGTGCTGTAAAAAACAAAGCATATAATTTAATAAAATCAGGAAGGTGAATCAAAGAACACAAGCATTTATGCATGGTCTTAAAAATGTGTGCAGGGGTCCATGGTTTGAAAAGAACCTAAAAGTACACTTCATTTGCCACTGGCCAAATGAATTCTCTGGGAATGTGAGTTACAATGCAGTTTCAGTGAATGTGAGTTTCAAGGGAAGAGAAGTTTACCATTGCTCATGCTAAGTCCATTCTCATTGTGAGACCGTATTGTTTTGCTAAGCAAATGGCTATCAGTGTTTGTTCCATAAAATTTGAAATAAAAGTTTTAAATTAAATGCAAATATCTATAATCGTTGTAGAAGAAAATAAGAACATAGCATGTAGACTTACAGGTTTGAACAGTGTTTTATGGTAACTGGGGAGAGAGAGGCAAGAAATTGGACAGTGGAATGTCTGTGGGGGGATGCTGGGGGTGGTGGGGACTCTCAGGCTACAAGGATGTGGTGTTGGGGGGCTGATACATTACCCTGTCTAGCACTCCATTTCACCATGATCTAGTTCTAGTGAGAACAATATAAATGCTGGAGGTATTAACTCAGAAGAAGGAGCTAAGTAGAAAAGATACACAATTTGTCTGTTTCTCTGTAAAGCAGGGGTAAGCAATGGATGTTGCTAAAAGATTGGCTATATTAAGTTTTAAATGTGCATCAGTTATTGCTCCTCTTGATGAGTCTATTATATAAGAAGTATTTTATTTTTTGAACGGCTTAAATTAATTCTGTTTTCCTACACAGTATGAAGCTTCAAAGTAAAGTGGTGACTTCCATTTTGATTTGCTAAAATAAGGCACCTAGCTCACGTTATGTAAACCTTAATGGTGATCTGCTAGCTGTGTTTTCTCTGTAATTTTGCCCCATTTTTTCCATGCCAGATGACCACTGATATTGTTTATTATTTTTCTTTTGGAGTTTACCTAACCATATCTATATTAATTAAGAATGAAACATTTAGTTCCTCAGCCTTCTAGAGCTCAACTTTTTTAACCAATTTGCATCTTCAAGGTGAGATAAATATCGTGAATGTTTTTCAGTGTTGTCTGTTCAGCACAGGTACACTTGTTATTGGACTTTTGAGGCGGGCCATTATTCCAACATTATAATACAAACAAAACAGTAAGATTATGTAAAACAGAAGTACTCCTTTTGCTCAGGTGGGTGGATGTGAATTGGTGCCATAGTTATAATCTTTTGATCTGACAATGTTCATCAGACTCCTTTCCAGGATATTCAAGCCACTAAATTAGTCTTGAGTAGAAAGAGCACAAGGATATAGGTTCATAGGTTCATATGTGTGTACTAGGCTAATGGCCCTGGAGCCTTTACAAGCCTAGCCCATAGGATTACCCTGGCATCTTGCCACCTGACCTTAGTTCCCAGTGCTTCTATCGAGTAGAGCCACTGGAGTGATCCCCGGGGTAAATTTTTTGTTTCCCATCCATTCATCAAGATTTCTCTTGAACAGGGCCAGTGAGGTGCTCTGTTTGACATGTATGGAAAGTATATTCCATAGCATGGGCAGTCTCTGGGTTATGAACCTGTCCCTCCAGCATGTTCTGTTGATTGTGGTAATGAGGTAGAGGTCTCTGGAGCGTGTTGTTTCGGAGGGATTGGGATTTCTTTAGATGTAGCATTTCTAACAGAGCTGGGTCAAGTTGTTAGTAGCCACCTCAGCCATTGACACTGCTCTTACAGACAGTCTAGCTGCAAAAAGCCTTGCTTTTGGCTGATAACTCACAGATCTAACCCTTTGTCCACAGACATCTGACTACAGTTATCCTAACTGAGCTGCTAATACAGTATACCATGCCAGTTACATTGGAGTTTACTTATGCTACCAGAACTTAACAGCCACTTATAAAGAAATCCCAATGTAACTCACATGCATATATTGTGTATTGCTACTATAATATGGTGTTATGCTATTCAGTACAACTATTTTGTATTTTGTATTTTTTGTGTGTATTTCTGTGTAATACAATAAGTCCCTATCTTATACTTTATTAATTGAGGGATTGGGAATAGACTTACTACACATGAAGAAAATAAGATGCAATTTGTTTTACAGCTATTTCAGCTACTATTTCCTTTTACAGATAAAAAAAATCATAATTCCAGGGGTTAAATATTCCACATTGGTTGGTAGTGGAGCTGCTCTGAAGTTTTTTGTTTTGTTTTTTGTTATATAAGAAGATGGAAAAGGATATCTATTAAGTTACTATTACTTTAAAAGTGAAGAATTTGTGAAATAGAACATTGAACAAAGCTTATTTTGTGTACTAGCATGATTGCAGAAACTCATTCAAGATCTCATAATCAAAGGTGCTGAATGCTGCAAAGTGCTAAGATAACCAATACAGTCAAAAGTTGTTCACTTTTCCTCACCAGATCACTAACTGCAATGGTGGGGGCATTCTTATGCCTTTACCTGGACAGACATGGATCAAAGTTGCCATTGGTAATAAGGAAGGATTCAACCTCTGTGTATGCTTTGCTTCATTATCCTTACAAGTTATGTTAGGGCTAAGATGCGGTGGAAAATTTCCAAGGTTTGTGGATCTACAACTAATTTCTCAGCTAACAAAAAACTCCTTTAATGTAAGAAAAAATGCACAATCCACAAGGACGTGAGCACAGTCTGAAAAATAACTGGACCATGAGACTTCAAATACAATATAAGAGGCCTCATGATGCCATGGTTCCATTATATAAAGGAGGCTGCAAGTCTGAAATAAAGGTCAAAGATCTCAGAACTGATGATATATTTTAAACATGTTTCTGACCATTCAGCAGTGTTATGCAAGCTCACAGCATATCTCACTGTGCATTTCCAGAACAGGCTGGGTCCTAAGATGTGGAGCTGTATCAATAAGGACCCAAGAGACACTATCATATTTTTGTCAGAAAAATATTATGGCTCATGAAGCAAATTGGATTTTGGCTCAGAATAGTACTGCTGGTTATTTTGAGGCATCAGAAATCTTTATTAATAAGAACATTGTCTCCTCATCAGCTTCCATTAGATCATCTAAGACTATGGAGTTTAAATTCACGTTGTGCTTAATGAGCTACAGCCAAAATATTAGGCTTATGACATGTGTCAGACTGGCAAAAAGAACATGCAATTACCTTATTATAAATCAGCATAATTTATTCAGGAATATCTGTGTTTACAATACTGTTTAATTGCTATTATAGGGTTAGCTCTAGTCGTGTGGCTTAAACATTGGGAGGTTAATTTCAAAGAGGGAAAAAAAGTATTCTGACAATGAGAAAGGCTCCAAAAACTACATCAGATGTGATCATACCAAGATGAAATATTATGTCTGAATAATTGTTCCTTTAATGTGTAGGAAAAGAAAATGAACTGATCAAACCAAGGGAAACAGTGTTGATCCAGATGCCTAAGTCACAAAGAATTAACCAGTATGGATGGCAAAGCACTGCATGTATTAGCAACTTTATGATCCATTGTAACAAATCTTGTTTAATGGGAAGTAGACAAGAAGAATCCTATACTTTGTTTCTGCTTGAATCAAGCAGTCAATAGAGATGACTGATCCACCAGAACCACATAAAAATGAATCTATAACAGACTGCTACGCCTCTCCAAATGCACTGAATGATGGTGACTTTGAAATGAATGTCTGCCACTAAATGGAGGGTACAGTCAGCACATGCAAACATATTTCTGTTTTAAATTTGAGGTCAGTTTCACATAATATGCCAAATGTGATATTTGCTTTAACATAGGTAGAGTTCATGAGTGTCTCTATAGAACACATTCAACCTATAGGCATGTGATGTTTTAAACACTAAATTGGTATAGTGTGGCTACAGGAAGGATGTCTGGCATTTTGCAGCTTTTGTCCAAGGTACTGAATAAATATTATAACAATTATGAGGTTACCCTGCTCGCTAGTATTTATGGGGTCAGTTCATAAATGGACTCTGCTCATTGACTTCTTTGTAACCCACTTGTCTCGATTAATGTAAAATGTACAGAGAATTTTAGGTAGACAGGAAGGCCAAAAAGCCATAAGTCCCTGTCTTAGGCCCAACCATCATGACATCTGTAATTGAACAGATTTGAAACCCTGTGCAAAAAGAATAGGAACTATTTATCAAATGTAGAATTAATGAAAGCAAACAAGAAATTCTGCTGGAAAGCAGCAATAAAGCAAGCCAACAGTAGATATATCCCCAAACAAAATTATATTTTACATAGCAAAATCTCTGGAAACAGAAAAAAATATAATTAGCATAGTTAACATAGTTATAAGGTTAGGAAATCAAAACAGTCTTGTTGAATTAATGTATTTACCTTTTTACCTTAAGAACTCACCTAGATGAGTTGGTTATTTAGTTTGGCAGTCCAATTAGAAACTGAGACTGCATCATGACAAAAGTTCAGATGGGATCACCACATGAGGAGAGAGAAAATGCACAGGGAGTCCAGATTCTACTCACCCAGCCATACAAGTTCCAGTTAACTTAAATCAGATGACCAAAGTCATAACAGTAAAGGGATGAAAACAAAGTTAAAACAATTGAAAAATACGGCCATCATATAACATAGCATAACATAAAATGTAACAGGACATGATATAAAATGTACCAGGATGACAATGTAACAGCATAACATAAAACATAACAACATGACATAACCATGCTCAGGACATTAAGTCATATATATTGAGCCATAATATATTAAACCACATATAGCCAGATGTCTAGCCTTCATTTTTTAACTACCATTTCTCATCTATAGTTTCCCAATCTCTCAATCTTCACTAAGCTAAAAGTCTCAGAAATATCAGACTTGAGCAATTTTATAATGAAATAGTCTAATTTGTAGTAAACTATTAATAAAATGCATCATTGCCTAGCTCTCAAAGAATTAAGCTGGTTAGAACTACTATATCACCTAGCTCATTTTCAGCTAACTGCAATACACAGACTTCTCTATAAGCCATAAAAGTGTCCAACCTTTAATAACTTCACAACATCCACAGCAGAATGTTACACTCTAGAAAAAATATCACTATAACCTAATCATTTAATACTGCAGGTAACTCTCTATATTTACATAGTGTAGCTAAGTATGGAACCACATCCCACTTCCACTGCAATCCATGCAGAATGCACTCATTTAAAGTACAACTAAAACTTCACCCATCAAATCAATAGAGCTGCTCCTCTATAGCTCCATGATAAAATCCACTAATATTTTCTGCTTGCATATCTTCAAACTATTTCTCATTAATTCAGAATCCTATACCCTGAAACTAGTTTTTGCCAATATCTGAATAGTTTACCTAGCATTTTTCCTAGCATCGCTCACACATTTATATAATTTCATTGCACTGTTTACTCCCACCTCTATACATTTAATATAGCATTATGATAGCCACATGTAGAATTATCTATGAATGTGCTTTATACTCCACCTCTTAATTACAATAGTAACATCTTCTGCCCTATTTCTAAGCTCATGATCTATTTTGTGTTTGTCAAACTCACTAATATACTTCTTCAAATACTCAGTGTGTTCAATATCTACTAATGCATAAATGTATTTTATACTGTAATAGTTGCCTTTACTTTGTATGAATGTAATCTGATTTAGCAAATGAATGGGCAACTGTTAACGTATATCACTTATCGATTCATGTACTTCACTGAATGTGTGCTTAAAATGTTTATAATATGTTGGATCTTTTCTCCAAAAGCCTTTGCTGAAAAGAAGCTTTTGACTAAACCCAGTCAGTCAAATTCAGTAAACGAAAGCAAAATAAATTCATAAAATAAAATGCTGCTAACATCCTGTTTTCATGAACCTGGGTATAACATACCATCAATATAATGATCCAGCTTGGATTTAAACTCATCCATTGTGCTTAAGTTTTTGATATAGAGTACCAATGCATTTCATACTGTGTGCTTACATTAAAACACACTTTATAATAGCAAAGCTTTCAGATAAAATCCTTCCTCAATACTAATACAAACAAATCTAAAAACCAAATGGTTTAAATACAGGTCACTGAAGCCACATGACCAGCGGTCCAAAAATCATGTGACCACAAGTATATAAAACAAATCATTAAAATTAGAAAAATTAGAAAAAACATTAAAAAAAACATAACATTATCACAACCTAGTATGTTGCAATTTAACAAGAACAGGTTTCAAGGTAATCATATTATTTAAACTTGGAAAATGGTCAGAGTTCAACCTAAGAATCCATTCATACTCTTTTAATTCAAGTAAATTACCACTATCACCACCTCTGGCAGGAGGCCGTATTACATCAATAACTCTAAAGGAGAATCTATGCTCAATACCTGAATCAACTATGTGCTTATACAAGGCATTACTGTCAATGGCCCTTCTAATCTCTGATTTGTGTTCAATGATGCGTTCTTTTAGCTTTCTAGTGGTCTTACCCACATAGAATGCAGTACATTTCACACAATTAGCTAAGTACACCACATCAGATGTAACACAAGTGGTAGACAAAATTAAACTGATAAACTTTACCACTAATAGGATGTTTGAACTTATCACTGCAACCAACCACAATATCAGAACAGCAGGAACAATTCAAACAACCATACGTGCTGGGCTTAGTGGTAAAAATCCTCTCTACAGGCCTGAAAAAATCTTTGTAACATAACATATTCTTCAAGGACTTCATATTTCTATATGAGAAAAAAGGCCTGTCACCAAGAATGTCTTTAATCTCACTAGAGGCCATTAGTACAACCCAATTCCTCTGTATTATTTGTTTTACAAAACAAGTCAAGGTATTATAACTAGTAAGATACCTAGTGCATACTTTTGAACATTCTAGGTTAACAGAACCAACATCATCCCCAAGAAAAATCGGCTTCAATATTGTCTTCCTATTAACTAAAACTTTATTTTTTAAATCTAAAACTAGTTTAGAATCATAACCACTATCCAGAAACTCTTTGGACATCTCATCCAACTATAAATTAAATGTAGCATCATCAGTATTTAATCTACTAACTCTATTAAACTGTGAAGTAACAATCCCCTTAAAGACATGTGGGGCATGCATGCTGGAATAATTAATGTATCTATCAGAGTTTATCTCCTTTTTGTGAATACTGGTATGGATAGAACCCTCACATAGTTGTATCTTAACATCCAAGAAATTAATCTCACCCTTTTTACTGTAATACCACATGATTTTGGTATTGAGTCTATCAGACAATTTTTTTTTTTCAAAACACATTTTATTTATTTTGATAAGTATAACAGAAATAATAAAACGAGAGTATTCAAATACCACAAATATTAAGCTATGATTGAGCCTTAATACATCAATGGTTAAAATAAAAAAAAAAAAAAATTAATAAAAAATCATAACCTATATACATACGTGTCAATATGTACCAGAAAAGAAAAGAAAAACCATGGGTATAGTGCTGTACAAAATGAAAACTCCAAATGCTGGATTTTAACAGGTAGTATAGGCATAACATCTATCTTATCATGATATCCCATCCATCTTGCCAACTACTGAAGAAATGAAGGGAGTGTAAGAAGCCAACAATGGATAGAGTCCCTACTCAGGAACGCTCCGGGGAAACAATTCCCTTAACAAATAAGTCTGTTTAGGGCAAAGCATAATGAATAAGGTACAAAACTAACTAAATAAGTAGTGTCCTGGATTAGTCAGTTAAAAGGAGAAAAATAAAGTCCCATAATTCCAGATATGCTATTCGTTTGTGGGGATCAATTATTATCAGTTTTTGGGAAGTAATATACTTGACTGCCAATTTTTTAAAGTTCTTCCATGTCAATTTAGAGCGGTCAATCCAGTTTTTAGTAATATAAAATTTTATTAGAAGGCAGAGTGGAATTAGAGCTCTAAGTTTCAGCTTAGGCATTTCAAGACTGGTGATGTGTAGTAAGACCATCTCCCAGGACAAGGTGGATTTATGATATCCCATTTTATCAGGCCTTACTTTGAGAAAGCACCAGATACTCTGAGAGTATCTACAAAACCACAAAATGTGGATAATATCAGCTTGGAGAGAGGAACAACAGGAGCAAGAAGGAGAGACATTTGGATTAAATTTATTTATACGAACCAGAGTTAAATATAGGTTATTGGTGATCATGAATTGTGTGTACATGAGTTTTTTAAATGGAGAATACTTAAGGGTAAGTTTTATTGAGAGAGTCTTCTGTTGTAGAGTTAAGTTGGCATTTTGTTGATCCCAGTACTCTGCAAACATAATTTTCCCCTTGATTCAGAGATACAGAAAAGGCTCTATAAGCTATAGAAGTCATGTGTTTTCTAGTCCTTAAGTTTTGTAGTAAATCTGCTACACGATTATGGTCTGCTTCAGAGCTTGGGTATCCGACAAAAAAAGATAAGGTGAACTCCCTTAGTTGCCTTAAAATAATGGCATATTTTTTGGGCAGTGCCCAAGTATCTCTGAGGTCTGTTAGTGAAAAATGGTTAAGTTTGTGTATATCCCATAGAGTTAAGTCCCTAATATGTTGGTAGTT
Organism: Protopterus annectens; assembly: GCF_019279795.1. NCBI lineage: Eukaryota > Metazoa > Chordata > Ceratodontiformes > Protopteridae > Protopterus > Protopterus annectens. The sequence goes on along the minus strand of NC_056727.1, from coordinate 1,060,494,332 downwards.
AGTTAAGTTGATCATTTACCACCCATCATTAAGTTTGGATTAAGATGGATAGGTTGAAATATTAGAAGAGCATTACTTAGGTTAAGAGATTGGAAGAGCTCCTGTAGAGTCTTAATTAGTCCTTTTAAAGAGTGATGTAATTTTAGATTTTTAAGATTAGATTTGTTTAAGAAAGGCAGGGCAGTAGGGTTAAAGTCAGGTTTAAGGGCATAGTTATACCATATTTTAATCCATAAGGGGGTCCGGGTAGGCAGGTTCGGACGATGATTAGCAATAGTAAGTATCCGATTTGCGTGGATAATTCTGTAGTATAGTAAGAGATCCGACAATGCTAATCCCCCTAACGATTTAGATAGAGTAAGCCTTTGATATGAAATCCTAACAGATTTAGGGTGCCAAATGAATTTTGCAAGAGCCTTGTGAATTCTGTTGAGAAAAAGGGTTGAGACCGTAGATAAAGAAGAGTTAAGATGATAAAGTATTTTAGGGAGTATATTCATTTTGATAATGGAATTTTTTGTTAGCATTGGAAGTTTTAAGTGTTGCCATCTTGACATGTCTTGGGAGATAGAGGACCAAATCTTGGATAAGTTAGTCTGTAAAAGAGAAGAAGAAGAGTGATCATAAAAAATTCCTAGATATTTTAAAGAATAGTCTATACGAAAAGCAAATTCAGGGAATAAGTGTTGTTTATGAGCTAGGGGATTGATTGGGAAAATAAAGGATTTGTTTTGGTTAATTTGGTAGTCTGAAATAGAGCTAAAGGAGTGCAAAGCATTAGTAATCTTCTTAGTGTCAGACATAGGAAGTTCAAAATAAAGATTTAGATCATCAGCAAAAGCTGTAAAACTGATATTAGTGTTAAAGATTCTAGGGATTGAGTGATAGGTTTTTTGCAATATAAACAGGAAAAAGGTTTCTAAATATAGATTAAATAATAAGGAAGATAAAGGGCATCCTTGTCTAGTTCCGTTTGTGATCTTTATCGGTTGTGAATCTTGCTTGTTTATATATAAGCAAGTGTATGCAGTAGTATACAGTATTTTGATCAGGTTAATAAAATCAAGAGGGATATCAAATCTCGATAGGACTAAAAACAGAAAATTCCAGTTTACTCGATCAAAAGCTTTGCAAGCATCTAGCACCAGAGCATACCTGGGGTTCTTATCCTTTTTGGTGAGATTAATTATAGTTTCCAACGCTAAGGTATTGTCCCATGTATGCCTGTTAGGCATAAAGCCCACCTGCTCTGAAGAGATCAAGGCATGCATTGTTTTTTTTAAGTCTGTTCGCTAAAACAGCTGAGAGGATTTTTATCTCTGTATTCATAAGGGAGATGGGCCTATAGTTGTTTACGTTAGCTTTATCCAAGGTATTTTTGGGGATTAGTATGGTTTTCGAATGATTGATGTACAAGTCTGTTATGCCTTTATTGGCAATAGATTCAAAGAGTTTGAGTAAAATGGGAGCAAGGATGTTTGTAATGTTTTGTAGAAATCAGATGAATAGCCATCTGGACCTGGAGCCTTACCACTCTTGAGGTTGTCAATGACTTCTATAATTTCTGGTAGAGTAATCGGGGCAGATAAAAGGCATTTCTGGGAGTCATTTAATTTAGGAAAGGTAAGTTCGCTTAGGAATTTTTCCATCTCATTACACTTAGGTAGCATGTTATTGTAAGCATATATATCTGAATATATCTGGTGGAACAGTTGTAAAATTTGAGCATCAGATTTATATATTGTGTTGTTATGAAAGATATAGTCGATTCTGGGTGATTTGGGTGTATTAATTATTAGCCTAGCGAGGGCTTTAGAAGGAGTTTGTAAGGATTCGGAGTATCTAGATATGTATCGCCATTCTTGCAGTGATATGATGGATTGATGGAATTCAAACAATTCTTTTTGTTTATGTTGCAGCTCTTTTTCAATTTCTAAGGAGTAGTTCTCTTGCAGTTTGTTATCCAAGGTCTTAATCTCTGTAGTTAAGTTAGTTAATTTATCTTTGTTTTGTTTCTGAAGAAAGCTAGCTTTCCTAATAAGGATGCCTCTAATCACTACCTTACATGCCGCCCATCTAACATCAAAGGGGATATCACTATCGTAGGAAGAAGAGAAGAATTCTTTTAAGGTATGGTTAATTTCTGCCATTAATGATTGGATCTTTAGTAAATTACTATTTAGGGACCAGTTGTATGCTTTATAAGATGAGGCCAGATTATAATCAAAATCTATCTCTAGGGTTAATCTTGAATGATCATTAAGGAATCTAGGTTCAGTTGTAAGTTTAATTTGCCTTTTAGCTAAAGTGTTGGATATTAAGAAAAAGTCTATGCGGGACCAGGAGTGATGGCATTTTGAGAAGTAGGTGAAAAAATTGTTGTTCCCCAAGTCAGATCCGAATGAGATAGGATCCATTAGGTCAAAATCCATTTTTAACTCTGATAGGGCTAATGAGTCTTGGGTATTATAGATTTTGGTTTTAGTGGAGCGGTCAATGTTGGGGTTTTGAACCAAGTTCCAATCCCCTCCCAAGATAATTAAGTGATTTGGGAGCATAAGTAGGAAGTTGTAAATCTTCATGATAAATTCTAGTTGTCCTGTGCAGGGGTCCATAAAGGTTTAAAAAGAGTACAGGCTTATTTAAATTATGTGATATGCATGTAAAGTAACACCATCTTCCTTCTAGATCAGCTCCTTTAGTTACAATCGTAGGATTAAAAGAATTTTTGACAATAATTGCCACTCCCTTAGAGTTATGGCTGGTACCCGAGGGAATAATGTCAGCAATCCATTTTCTGTATTTCTCTTTGACCCATTCTTCATCCAACATATGTGTTTCTTGCAGGAAGCAAAGATCTGAGCGGGACTTGTATAGAAGATGGAATACCATATTTTTCTTATTTTTCTCATGGAGTCCTCTTACATTCCAAGAGGAAATATTCCAAGTTTTATCCGAAAGCATTTGGAAAAAAGTTTAAAAATATGTAAAGCATTGTTATATGGGGTAAATACTAACCTAAAAATAACATAAGTATTATCAGTAACAGCACCATATGTATTATGACAGAAAAGAAAGAAAACAAAAAAAGAAACCCTCAGTGCTAATCCCGTGCCTATCCACATCACCTCTATCCTTGAGGGATAAGAATAACAATAAGAAGAGCAATAGTCTATCATATATTCAACAATTAGTAGCAAAAAAAAAGAAATAAAGAACCTAGAATATTTACAAATATTATACACCATATATCTAGTTACCAACAAGGCCATCTACAACCCTATATATTCGCTCCAAACAGCATCCCAAAACAGCAGAGATACCTAATACTAGAAAGGTCAAATAAAATTAACTAGAACTTGTACTTTTTAAATAATCTCTGGTTAAAAAAAAACTTCAAGAAAAAACAGTGTTCTAAGGTTCAAGATGTAAATATGAGTTTACAATAGAGTGATTCGCTTAATAGTTGTGCTTCCTCTTGAGCATCTACTAGAGTATTTATAAAGGGGTATATCCCCGACCCAGCGGTCAATCAAATCAACAGGATACAGCAGTTTTAAAGAGGAAGCTAATCTACTAATTCTAGGCTGACATGTTTCAGTCGAGTCAAGATGCAATTTGTCTTTAAGGGATACAGGTTACTGGATTCGCTGCTCCGGCCCGACAAAGTAATAATAAGCTAATTTTCAAATACCTGGAAGTACATCTTCAGGTTAATCTACCAGATGGAAACAAAGTCCCCAACCTTCAGGCATTAGCAACCTTTTTATTAAGCGCTGGTATCAATCCTCGTGCTGTGTAATCGTTTCAGGACAACAAAGGATATGAGTCATTCAACTTCCGTTTTTTAGGAGTGCAACTATTTAGAGCTCAGATAGTTGCATGAAAACAGATCCCCCAGGTAACAGCAACACAGTATAGGTTCCTGTCCTATTGAGGGAGACTCAAAAAGATTAATTACATAAAGTCAGAAGACTTTTCATACATATTTGGACATAGCGACCACATTTTGGATTAGATCAACTGCAAAAACCATCGGTGGGTAGAAGGCGTTAGTTAAGTGCTTCCCCGAGTGGAGGGAACTGTACCAAAGCATTTCATAAAAATAGAGTCTGCTTCTTTAGGGGAAGAGATGTGGAACTTTGTTTCTTTATATGTGAATGAGAGTAATGAAGGAAATTTCATTTGGAATTTAATTTTGCGGGAAATAAGGTCGGCACAGTACGGGGAAAGCAAATGTAATTTTTCTCTTATTTCCAGGGGCAAGTCCTGAGATATGACAATTTTTTGATTGTTCCAGGCAAAATGGTTTGTTTTCTTGAAGGCTAGTAAAATAGTTTGTACATTTTGATGATTGAGTAATTTGACATAGACTGGTCTTGGTGGTATGTCGGTTTGCTGTTTCCGCAAAGCTCTATGCGCTCTCTCTATGATGAATTTAGATGGGGAACTAGTATCATGACAAAGGTTGTTGAAGATTTGTGTAACAGCATCAAGTAGTTGGTTTGGTTCATACTTTTCCGATAACCCTCTGATAATCAGGTTGTTTCTTCTGCTCCTGGCCTCAAGGTCTACTAACTTTGTTTACATCTCGTTGATCATTTTATCTTTTATTTGTAGTTGTTCTTTTATGTGGTCAATTTCAAATTCATTGGCTTTTGATCTGCCTTCTACCAGATCTAATCGATCGGCTATTTTATTAATAGAGGAACCGAAGGAGCTCATTTTCATAGTCAGTTCTTGTATAGCTGTTTGCAAGGGTAACAGAGCACTCTTTAATTCATCTACTTGTAGCACACCTTCGGACTTCTGTTTAATTTGAGCTGGTTGTTCTGGTGTCGATTTGGATGACCTAAGTCTCTTTGCTTCTTTTTCCGGAGATGTAGAAATAGCCGATAGCTTTGACTTCGTAGTCTGAGAGTCCATAGCTTCAATTTCCTTTGGCATTGCTAGGATCGCTTTTAGGCTCTTAGGTATTATCAGTTAAACTGGTGCTGGAAGTGCAGGCCTCTATGTAGCCACGTGTAGCTTCATTAGTTTGAATTGCTGGTAAAGAAAAATGAGTGGATTTAGAGCATCAGGATCATTAATTCAGTTTAAGAAGCCCTGAATATTCAACCCTAGGCTTAGGAAAGCGCTTGTACAAGATTCTGGATCATAAAACTTAAGATGATAGGTTTAACCAAATCAGTGTAGATGGAGCTATCCAGAGAGGGTGTTTCCTAGACGACCACCATTTTGAACTCCAGTCTATCAGACAATTTTTGATCTCCCAATCTTCTCTTGTGAATAGATCTGTTGAGAATATTTGTTCTCTTCTAGATGTAGTTTTGAGGAACAATATTTTTCTGTTTGATGAATGCTTATATTTGCAACTCACTGGTGTAGCCATGGGTACTTCTGTGGCTAACACTTATGCCAGCTTGGTGTTATACCAATGGGAGAAAGATTATATTTATAATTAGGATAATTCTTTTGTAAGTAATATATGTTTTTATCAACGTTTCGCTGATGATTGTTTTATGGTTTGGAAAGGTTCCCTTTCACAGTTGAATGAATTTGTTCATTATTTAAATGCAACCACCAGTTTCTTGAAATTTAAGATGGATGCCTCTGATAGTGAGATTAATTTCTTGGATGTTAAGATACAACTACATGAGGGTTCTATCCATACCAGTATTCACAAAAAGGAGATAAACTCTGATAGATACATTAATTATTCCAGCATGCATGCCCCACATGTCTTTAAGGGGATTGTTACTTCACAGTTTAATAGAGTTAGTAGATTAAATACTGATGATGCTACATTTAATTTACAGTTGGATGAGATATCCAAAGAGTTTCTGGATAGTGGTTATGATTCTAAACTAGTTTTAGATTTAAAAAATAAAGTTTTAGTTAATAGGAAGACAATATTGAAGCCGATTTTTCTTGGGGATGATGTTGGTTCTGTTAACCTAGAATGTTCAAAAGTATGCACTAGGTATCTTACTAGTTATAATACCTTGACTTGTTTTGTAAAACAAATACTACAGAGGAATTGGGTTGTACTAATGGCCTCTAGTGAGATTAAAGACATTCTTGGTGACAGGCCTTTTTTCTCATATAGAAATATGAAGTCCTTGAAGAATATGTTATGTTACAAAGATTTTTTCAGGCCTGTAGAGAGGACTTTTACCACTAAGCCCGGCACGTATGGTTATTTGAATTGTTCCTGCTGTTCTGATATTGTGGTTGGTTGCAGTGATAAGTTCAAACATCCTATTAGTGGTAAAGTTTATCAGTTTAATTTTTCTACCACTTGTGTTACATCTAATGTGGTGTACTTAGCTAATTGTGTGAAATGTACTGCATTCTATGTGGGTAAGACCACTAGAAAGCTAAAAGAATGCATCATTGAACACAAATCGGAGATTAGAAGGGCCATTGACAGTAATGCCTTGTATAAGCACATAGTTGATTCAGGTATTGAGCATAGATTCTCCTTTAGAGTTATTGATGTAATACGGCCTCCTGCCAGAGGTGGTAATAGTGGTAATTTACTTGAATTAAAAGAGTATGAATGGATTCTTAGGTTGAACTCTGACCATTTTCCAGGTTTAAATAATATGATTACCTTGAAACCTGTTCTTGTTAAATTGCAACATACTAGGTTGCGATAATGTTATGTTTTTTTAATGTTTTTTCTAATTTTTCTAATTTTAATGATTTGTTTTATATACTTGTGGTCACATGATTTTTGGACTACTGGTCATGTGACTTCAGTGACCTGTATTTAAACCATTTAGTTTTTAGATTTCTTTGTATTAGTATTGAGGAAGGATTTTATCCGAAAGCTTTGCTATTATAAAGTGTGTTTTTCTCAGTTTTGGTTGTTATTCATATTTCCTTGCAGCTTTTTCCTTTGCTTACATTTAAAGACAGGATTAAATCTTACCTCTGGAATTCTATATTGTTCACTGATTATGTCTTGAATGAGATTTCAATCAGTGTTATCGTAAAACTATAAAGAACTTGACCTAACCATACAGAAGTAGCATAAAAGTGATTTGAAATCAGACCACAGTCATTTAATAACTCTAAGAGTTTTATGCTCTGACCTCAGTTTGCCTGAAAATGTGCTTGATGCATCTTCTGTAAATGTCATTCTTATAGAACTCATAGAATTCTGCTGTTCTCATACAGCTTGTTATCAGCAGATTGCTTATGCCTGTCACATGTTTGTGAGCTGAATATATGTCTTTCAGAATGTAGCATGGCGAGAAAAACAGAAATAAATGCATTTAAATTATATAATTTAAGCTGGCATGCTGGAGCCACTATGATACTTGACATTTAAAATGCTATTTAATGATTTTTCCAAAACTCTTGCATGAAAATGTTTTAAGTAAAGTAAAAAAAAAAAAATCTAAAAAAATGACCAAGGGAGACATAAGCACATTGTTATAATCAACAATTAAATTTCAGTTTCTATATCTGAGGTTGAAATGTAACATATAAATGGAAGCATAAACTATAAGTTTTCTAGAATAAATCAAGCATGCTGAAATCAAATTTAATGATGTCATTATTTATTATTTATTTATATTTATTTATTATTATTTATTTATTGCATCTGTTGACCCAAGAAGGTCCATTTGTGCATAGTCCCCTTTTCAGCAGAGGCCTGGGGAGAAAGATCTAAATGTTACATATTAAATATTGTATATAGTGTAGAAAAATAGCATTTTGCAAGTGTATAATGACATTATATAAAAGTTTATACATTGTATAGAAAAAGATCATTCAATAGTTTATTGACCAGTTTGCATAGTACTGGAGTCATTGCAGATAGTACAATAAGGTACGGATACAGATCATTGTTTCGAGCAATGGAAGATGATGAGCAGAATTCAATATACAGACACATTTCAGTGGACCAGTAGCACTGCCGTATACTTCTGGAAGTGCTTTCATAATAAAGGAATGAAATTGACAGCAGCATCCTTCAATGTTTTAGTTTTTATCGATATTATTATTATTATTTATTTATTTTTATTTTTTTTTTGTGCTGGTTACCAGTTGGTGTAATAAACTAAAGACTGATGGAAGGAGAAGGACTAGAAGTGAATGCAAGTGTGAAGGAAGAGGAGATGGAGGGGAAAAGAAGATTTGGTATGTGAATGTAAGAAAGACAAAGTGAGTTGGAAAGTGTGTGGGGGTTATAGTCAGTCATGGTAAATGAATGAGAGTATAGAGAATGGTTGTAAGAAAAAGATGACAGGGAATTATTTGATATGTATTAGGAAGTGTGGAATTAAGGCTTCATCTAGGGGTACTTATCCAGGACTAGTGCAGGAGCAAAGCCAGAGATTCTACAGTGTGACTTTAGCTTTTGTTTAAAATGTTTGCTATGTTATTCCATTTTTAAAGAGATAGTGTGGAGTTCCATGCTTCTGTGCCATAGTTTGAGAACATAACCAGCTGTATCTCTGGATTTAGTGATATGGAGGTGTAATAGAATTTAGCAAAATGGTATATTTGGTTTGTATGGCTGGACTAGAGTTAATACAGAGGGGCAGTTTGTAAATTTATAGATGAGTTTATGAATTGATACACGCTGTGGGTAAGATAGTAAGTGGGGCAGTTTGAACCAGTTTAGTTCTTTGCATGGTAGACAGTGTTGTTTTTTTGTGGGTGATTTACTGTAAACTTTGTTACTTTGTGATAGCATTGATTGAGCTTTGAGAGCCAAGAAAATTGTAAACTGGTGAAATTAGGGGCTGTGCAGAGAAATGTTGGGGTAGTAGGACAGAGGCTAAATGTTTTCTGGTGCGATCAGTGAAGAGATTTATGACTCTATATAGGGAACCCAATTTATAGTAATTTTTCCTTACTGTATGTTGGATGCAGTAGTCAAATTTTATGCTGTTGTCAATGTAGATGCCAATTAGCTTAGTATGTGGAGGAATTTCAATTTTAGAGTTATTTGCTGAGAGAACATCAAAAGCAGGGTTTCTAAACTGAGAGATATCTTAGGGTAAAGAGAATAAGTTTGTTTTTTGGGGGGGGTTAAGCAAAAATTGTGAGTCTGTTAGCCAGGCTTCAATGGAAGAGAAGGACTCTTGACTTGATTTGTTGCAGGTTGTTGAGGTTTTGGGTACTACATATGAGGGTGGAGTCATCAGCATACTGAATTATTGTGACTGATCTAGAGGAGTCTGGGAAGTTATTAATGAAGATGAAGAATGGGAACAAGAATGCACCCTTGGGGGTGGAGACTGAGAGGAAGGGGAGAAGTATTTTGTGCTATTTCACAGCCTGTTAGCAAGACAGTTGTTAAACCACATGGTAGAGACTTCATCAAAATTCTAGAGGTCAGAGGTTTTGTAGGAACATGGGGTGTGAGACTGTGTTGAAAGCTTTGGATAAGTCAAGAAAGAGAGCAGATACTAGCCATCCTTCAATCCTGTGGGTATTTACAGTATTAGTGAAATGTAGAAGGGCTGTGCAAGGGTTATGATAGGCGTGGAAGTCATGTTGGGAGGGGGAGAGGAGGTTATTTTTGATGAGGTGTTGGAAGATCTAGCATGAATGAATTTTGCAAGAATTTTAGAAAAGGGTTTACCAAACTTTAGCGCTTTCATTTACTTTATTTTACGTGAACTTCATCAGAAACAACTCACCCAGACCCAGAAGCACTTTTTATAATAAAAAGAAAGTCACATGTTCAATGATGTCAATAATTAATTAATGTCATTAAAATACATTTTATATATATATATATATATATATATATATATATATATATATATATATATATGTCTTTTTGTTTAAACAATACAAAAATACTCTAAAGTTTTAACAAATTGTGTAAAACATATAAAAATAACATAAAATGAAATTCATTTCATTTGTAAAAAACATTTTATATTAACTAATTCATTTAATCCAGGAGCTTGATCCGCTCCTAGACATACCTGCCACAGAGATTCTTTACATTGTAACATAACTTTGTTGTCTCCTGTGAAAGTTCCTTGGGAGACACTGTCTAAAACAGAAAAAATAAATTTTTTGAAGTTGTTACACATAGTTGAATGCTTACCTAATGCATTAGTCAAGTCTTTTTTCTTTATAGCTAAAATATGCTCACTAATTCTTTTTTTGAGACATCTTGTGGTCATTCCTATATAATAGCTTGGACATGACACGCACTGAGCTATGTACACCACCATTTCACTGTTACACGTGTAATAGTTTTTAGACCAATGTGTCCTATTTATATGGGAAAAATGAACTGAAGAAGAATTACTAATGTATCTACACTGTTTACAGTGTTGACATGCATAAGTACCTTTAGTTTAAATAGTACTCTCACTAAATACACCAGATAAATTTATTCTTTTTTCTAATAAACTCTTAAAATTTACAACTTTCCTCAATGTAAAATTAGGTCTTGTCCCTATGGCTTTAACTAATTCCTGATCACCTAGTAATATCTTCCAATTATCTATTATGATATTTTTAATAAGCCACATTTCATTTGAAATTGGCAAAACAAAAGCATTTAAGAATTCTTTATCAGAAACAACCATACTGGTTGTAGAAGATGGTAAACAAAGAGTCAAAATAGGACAGGCTTTGTTTTTTCTTAACTCCACAACTTCTTTTTCAATAGATTCTAGCCATGCTGCCTGATATCCTCTTGCCAAGAAAAATGTTCACTTTCACAGGAGACAACAAAGTTATGTTAGAATGTAAAGAATCTCTGTGGCAGGTATATCTACGAGTGGATCAAGTTCCTGGATTAAATTAATCAGTTAATATAAAATGTTTTTTACAAATTAAATGAATTTCATTTTATGTTATTTTTATATGTTTTACACAATTTGTTAAAACTTTAGAGTATTTTTGTATTGTTTATACAAAAAGACATATATATATATATATATATATATATATATATATATATAAAATGTATTTTAATGACATTAATTAATTATTGACATCATTGCATATGTGACTTTCTTTTTATTATAAAAAGTGCTTCTGGGTCTGGGTGAGTTGTTTCTGGTGAAGTTCACATAAAATAAAGTGAATGAAAGTGCTAAAGTTTGGTGTTCCATACTTTAGTAAGCTATTTTGAACTATTCCTGAAAGTGTTTTTTATCCTGTTATTCAGCTGTGGTGTTTAATTTTAGAAAAGGGGTTAAGTTAGCAATAGGGTGGTAGTTATTAAGTTCAATGTTATTTTCTCCTTTATTTAGTGGTAGGATATATAACTTTTTTTTCATACCACTGGGATGTATACAGCAGTTTATGAGTATTAGATAGGGTATAACCTAGTCAACCATTTGTAAATAGTTGTTGGGGGGATTGTCAGGTACTAGACTGGTGGATTTTAATTTTAATAGAAAAGTTTCAATGGTTGAAGTGGGAACTGGTTGCTGGGGATGGAGTGTGGCCTTTCATTAGGGATGTGACTGAGTTTATGAAGTGCATATTAAAGAGAGTGGTAATGTTTTCTGTGTTGTTAAGCATTGTGGATTTGGGCTGGTGGCATAGCCTACTTTGAGGATTTCGTTAATAGCTGACCAGAGTGCATTTGGGTTTTGAAGAATTTGGACTATAGATTAGAATGGTAGTTTTTATCTATTTTGATTTGATATTAGTGTGCTTTCTGACTTGACTAAATATTTTGTAGGTTGTTTTGTGTTTTACTTGTGATGCAGTCCTTGTCTCTGAGTTGCATTAAATGTTTTGTGGTTTTGATCAGCCAAGATGATGGAATGGCTTTTCATATCTTGTTCTGAGGGGAATTAAACTGTTTAGAATTTAAGGGAAGGTGTAAGTTCTGGATTTTTTTTTTCTTTTTGGAAGTGTAAGAGATTGTGTACTTCATTAAGGTGGTGTGATGTGGGAGTATGGTTTTGAGTTCTGATGACAAAGATAGGAAGGTGGTCACTTAAAGCATTAGTGAGAGCTGTAGGAGAATATGCTGTTATGGGAGGAGGTGAGTATCCAATCAGTTATTGAACCGTTGTTGGTGCTGCTTGCCTAGCAAGTAAGAGAGGTAATTAGTTGGGTGATTTCATAGAAATTTATGGCATTTTGTAGATAATCACAACTGACAATCAGAGAGTAAATAATACTGAAATCCCCTAAAATTAGCATTTCTTGTGAGATATTACAAGTGGCTCATACTAGGAAGTCTCCAGTAGTGTTGTAGCTTTTTCCAGGAGAGACAGAACTTTGTATTATGAATACAGCTTTGTGTGTGTATGGGGGGGGGGGGTGCTTCAATAGAGAAGTAATGATTTTGGAATTATTAAAGGTTGGGGTGGGAAGAGAAGAAGGGGTAAGTTGAAAAGTGTTTTTATTTAAGATGGCTACACTTCCTTCTTTTTTACTTTGCCTATCTATCCTTAGTATGCTGTAAGTGGGTGGTAGTATTTCCTTATCCTTACTATGGGGCTTTAGCAAATTTCCATTATTATTAAGTCAGGAGAGTCAGGAGCCATCCATGCATGCAACTCAGTTAATTTATTGTAGATGCTTTGGATGTCCAGGTGGAAAAATTGCAATGAGTCAGTCTGTTTTTAAGCTATAAGAGGTATATTTGGTTTTGGTTTAGTGGTGGAGTTGGAAGTAGATGGTCCTGGAGTAGAGTGTATATCATCATATTATGTCAATTTGATAGGATATAGGGTGTAGGTTGAGGGGGTATTGGTTACTGATTTTTTGGAAGTGTACTTTGTTTTAAGGTTTGTAGAGTTTAGCTCTTAAGTTTGAAATAATGAATGAAGGAGGTGGGTAGAGTGATGGAACTCTGGATGATTGGGTTACAGTCGTGTTTGCCTCCATAGATTGAGTGGTTGAAAATGTGATTGTCTGTGCTGGAAGAATATGGTTTGTATGGATGTGATCAGGAAGGGAGGTCAAGTAATTTAGGATAGAAAGAGTTATCAGGACTGGTAGGTGTAGAAAGGCCATGGTTGTATGAGAATAAGGGTATGTGAGGGGGTGGTAAAATGTTAATTGATAGTGGAGGATGCAGCTTAGGTATATGCTATTTAGATGTTTGATTTCATTGGCTAGTTGCTTTTAAGAATGTGACTTTATATGCATCAGTTTAGGCTATGTGGGGGTGAGTGAGAATTGGGGGTAGGATAGGAGAATGTAATGAGCCTAATTGTGGTGATGGTGAATGGACGATGTTACTCTGGGCAGGAAGGTAAAGTCAGAAAAAACAATGAATAAAGTGGCCTTGGAGTATAAGAAGGTGCTTTCATTCAGCTAATACCAAATATGTTTACAATTTTATTTGACTCTTCAGCTTGTAATTTAAATTAATTACCCCACTGTTAGTCCATCATTAGGTTATCCTGACTAATAGTTATATACAGCATTAAAAAACACTTGATTGTTTAACCAATTGTCTAATGATAAGGCGGTTTATATGATCTTTGAATTGCTAAGTTCATAGGCTACCATCTCCAAGAACACCAACACAATGAGGAAAAATGAAGCACAAAATGCAGGACTGCAGTTCAGGAAAAGTAAAATACTGGCTCAAAACTGAATGCAGGTTCACAAGTATTTGTAGCAAAGGAGAAATTAACTTAAGAAAGGGAGACGGTGTACTGCTAAAAAAAAAAAAAAAAAAAAAAAAAAAAAAAAAAAATTGGAAGGAAAGAGTATCAATGGAGCTGCTGATAAGGTCTAAGACAGGCGAGTGATTATAGTGGAGAAAGTTTTTTGTTTTGGGCCGACAAAACATTTATAAACAAATAACATACAATTATAGCCATCAGACATATTTTATAGCTGCGAGCTTCACTGTTACAGGAATTATAGATGCATTTACTTGCATGAGCATTTCTGCAGAAAAATAACTTAAAGTGGAGGAGTGGAAGTTGATGGTGACTGAGCATAAATACTGTCTGAGAGCTGAAAGTAGTTTATCAAGTCTCTGGGGCAAGGGAAAAATAAATTTAAGGTGGGGAGATCAAGGGTGACTTCCTTGAAGGCATGCAGTGCCACTGAAGAGAGACAGGGGAAGACAAGTAATGGGAGTAGTAAGTCTAGAAAAAGCGAAGGAAATATAAGAGGAAAAATAGTTGAGGAGTAAGAACAGTAAGGAGTAAACCTCAGTGTCTGCTAAGAAGCAGAGAGTAAAAGCTGAAAGTAAGGTGACTATAGAGGAAGGTTTATAGACTGTAAGGCTATCAGTTACAGACTAGGACACTGAAATGCTAGCAGAGTTTTGCTTCATGGCGATGAGACCTTGGATTTATCTATGCATTCTATACCATTGGAGGAAGATTTATAGAGTGTAAGGCTATCAATTACAAATGAAGGCACTGGAATGCTAGCAGTGGTTTGCTTCATGAAGGTGAGACCTTGGATTTATCTACGCATTCTATATCAGCAGAATTATAGATGTTCAGTCATGCATTTTCAGAAATGGTATTGAAGACACATTCTTCTTTGCAAAACTTGATGCAAAGCAGAGCTTTGCATTTGAATGATGTGGCCAATAGTTTGGGCGACAGAATGCAGTTGATAAAACCCCATTCTATGTAATGTGAAGTTTGTTCATTTGAAAGCTTAATTAAAGGTACTGCCAACCCATTTTCTAAATTAGTTAATCTTGTTGGAACAGTTAAATTGTCAGAGAATTTCCCTCTGACTTGGAAATCCAAGCTTTTTATGGTCAAAAGCTTGGAATTAGAGAAACATTATCTTGAAGATTGCATACATATTAAACAGGTTCTTAAAGGCTTGCATTTCTGCAAGTTCCTGAACAGCATTGCTAAGCAAAATAATATTTATCATACTTGTTCCTTTATTCAGTGATACTGGTCTATTGCTGTTACAACACGACTGATTTTAAATCATCCAAAACTGAAAATTCATGTAAATTTATAGTGGAGTTAGATACCAGTATCCAGCAACATTTTTTTCAGTTGCTGGTCTACTCTTTACTTTGGGACTTTTGCAAAAAACTGAAAGACATGTTGCCGCTATTATTAAGTGTAAGCGCAAGAAGCTCAAATGTGATACTGACGATTATAGTAGCAATACAGCATATCCTTTACTTATATTTTATGTTCATCCAGTAAATTGAGTTAACGTGTCTGCCCTAACATGTCAAATATGCCAGAAATGACCACACAGGAACAAATTGTGATACTGAGTTTTCACTTTTAGCCATGACTATGCACTGTTTTGATGGTAGTAATGTTAATGCTAATGAATATTTGGAGGATGGATCTTTTCAGTTGGATTCAATTCTTAAATCAAGAGACTGTCATAAATTACAGAGCCAAGGGTTAGCAGAAAACCAGGGGAACAGGAAGAACTGGAGAAAGAACTAGCTCGCTCTATTTTTAACTTGAGTTTTATCATACTTGCTTCTGATCAGTGCAATGGTTTAGACAACATTTTTTCTAATATTCCAGGTATGAAGGCTAATTATTTACAACTAGTAGTTGATTTCAAGCTTTTTGTTAGAAAATTAAGCTTGGCATTTATACTTTGTTATGACAGTTGTAATGGAAGTAATTCTGGTGTGTTATGTAAACGTTCTACTTATTATCCAAGTTTACTCAATACCTTGAGTGTTTCTGATGCTTGTATTACAGATTTTAAACATCTGTTCAGCCATAAGAGCTGTAGAAAGAAATTTAATCTAACTTACACTGAACATCAGGCTTTAAATAGTTTAGCACATAACACAACTTTGAATTATGAGAGCCGATAAAGGTAACGGCATAGTGCTTATAGACCGTGAGAAATACAGGTGTATTATGAATATGCTTTCTGATACCAGTTGTTACAGCATACCTCCAAAATATTTGATGCCAAAAAATTTAGTTATGTTGATGCAGTCTTGCATGACTTATTAACATAAGGATATATAGAATATCATGTTAAATTTTTAAAAAATTATTTTCGTAAAATACGTGTTATTTTTGGAATACCTAAGATTCATAAAGATGCTAGTAATCCTCCATTTAGACCACTAGTGTCTGCTCGTCACAGTAAAACAGAGTTCTTTGCTGTATATTTAGACACTATATTAAATCTCGTTGTGCAACTGTTACAATTCTATTTACAGGACTTCTTGGTATGCTTGGATCTGTTACATAATTATCAGTTATCTGGATTTATGATGATTACTACTGATGTGTCTTTATATACCCACATTCCATGGGATACTAGCATTGATTTTGTATGATTTATGTAAGTTTACCTCTTTACATAACAGTCAAATTAACACTGTTTGCATTCTCTTAGAGTTGGTGTTAGTTAACAATTTCTTTATGTTTAACAACATTATTTATCAACAGCTGAAGGGTGTAGCCATGGGTGCAAGAATGGTCCCAGTGTTTGCCAATTTAGTTATGGCCTGATGGAAGTTGGAGTTTTTAGTCCAACATCATTTGTACCATTTCTTTACATTTTATAGACACTATATAAATGATTTAGTGTATATTTGGAACAGTAGTTGGAATTATTTTTTTTTCTTTTATGACGGCTATTAATAAAAGTACTGATTTTTTAAAGTTCAGTGTGAGTGTAAATGAGGTTTGGTAACGAACCAATTTGCCCAGGGACATCTTCAGGTGGGGGTTTAGATAGAAGTAGTAAGGGATTTTATGAGGGTAGGGGAAGAAGATAGTTGGGGGTGAGGAAAGGGTTAAATAGGTAGGTAGGATGACTGGGAGGAGATGAGGTAAGGGTAGGGAGGGGCTTAATAAGTTTTGTGAGAGTGTAACTGGGTAAGGAATCACTTTTTCTCATGAACTTGTTATGGCAAATGCTGCATCCAAGATGACCTGTAGGTAGTTTGGAGATCGGGTAGGCCTTGGGGTTAGTTGTGTATGGTGGTACAAGGTAAATGAGTGAGTTTCCTCCCCCATTAAGTATGTTTTGGGAGGCTCACTTTATGGGGTATGATGGGCTGGTTACAGGTTTTGGGTATTGGGAGGGTTGGTGGTGCAGTCGTGTTGTTGTTACTTAGGGATTTGGTGACTGCATTTTATCTGCTGATTTGCATTGTTAATGGCCCCAGGATTTGTTTGCTGAAGTTTCATTGTCTCGTGGCGTCGCCACACTACAGCATGGCTAGGTAGGGTCTTTCGTTATGTGGGAATGGCTGCAAGTTTTGCTTTTGCATGGTTTTCAGGTGAAGAGGGTTGGTTGTGTTGGTACTGGGGTAGGGATAGGTGAGCAAATTAGTAGCCACAGTGGCTCATCACTTAGGGATATTGATAACATGGGGAAGTTTAATTTTTTGTTTTGATTGTTGTGGTGTGGGAGGCTCACTTTATCGGAACAGAAGAAGACTTTATTTGCTGCAATCACTCATTCTTACTCCTCCAAATTTTGGTTAAGCTCTCATAGGAGCTTCTTCGCGTTACTTGTGCATGCCCATAGTGCAACTAACTGTGGAGGGGAGTGAAGCAAGGATATTTAGAGGGGGAACATACTTCTTAGTACAGTGATGCCACTCAATCATCCAGATCTTCGCAGAAGGTCAGAATACAGCCTGACTAAATTGTGTTTTTCTCCTAATCTGCGGGAAGGACAAATCATGGTGGCTTGACGTCAGGACATAATGGTAGGCATTTGAGTTCCAGATCACATAGCTGTCAATTCATGTCAATGCAAACATGTTATTCTACTAGTAGCATGCAAGGTATGTAACATCAATATATGTGGAAAGAAATAAAAAGGACAGAGAGGCAGTCAGGGCTAGGTGAGCAGTACATATGCCCAGAGAACAACACTGGAAGCAGTTACTACTAGGGGCTCCATTCCTCATGAAATTGTTGCTTTCTGGCAACTCATTGAGGGTTAAGGTCAGGAAATAATGGGAGACATTGGAGTTAGAAAGTCCACTGGTGCTGTGTGTTGCTGTTTTTGTTTGGGGGTCGTTTGGAGAAGTAACATTATAAAATGTCATTAGAACTTCCTGCCTGATAATTGCTGTTTTGTGGTTGTGCATGTTAAACCTAAACAAGGCGTGATTTGTTGTGTGATTTTGCCATTCCAAAAGGTGATGCCAATTAATTAGGCACAGTAAATCCTGTATGAATTGGGCAAATATAATCTTTACTAAGTAATCAGCCTAATTTTATAATGGGGTGGTGAGGGATCACCCAGATGTCTTAGCCAGGTGCCATATAAATGAGTTTAAATGTACTGATTACCCCATCTGGGGGATGGGTGTATCACACTTATTGTTAAAGCTACTGATGTACTTTCAAAGGCATTCTGAAAAAAACAAACCCTTTTTTTGTCAGGGTGGCATTGGCATTAGTGTTGGTGTTTTGGTGCTGTGGGGTGGAGTGAGCATGGATATTTTTTACAGGCTCCAATTCTGCACATGTGTGGTGGCATTTGGGGTATTTAGTGAGTGAACGTAGTAAAAAGTGTGTTTGGTAGTTTGGTGTTGTTATATGTGGAGGGGATGTTATTTTCATGTGATTTGTAGTGTTTGATGTTTGTATGCACATTTTAGATGTTATGAAATTCGATGTTATAGGTTTTAGATGTTTTGGGTTTGAGTTGTTCTGGTCTCAATGTTATGAAATTAGATGTTATGAATTTTAGATGTTTTAAAGGGGACCCATATATATATATATATATATATATATATATATATATATATATATATATATATATATATATATATATATATATATATATATATATATATATGTGTGTGTGTGTGTGTGTGTGTGTGTGCATGTGTGCATGTGTATATGTATATGTGTATGTATATCTGTGTATATATCTGTGTATATATATATATATATATATATATATATATATATATATATGTGTGGGCATGTGTGTATATATGTATATGTATATATTTATATGTGTATGTATGTGTGTGTGTGTGTGTGTGTGTGTGTGTGTGTGTGTGTGTGTGTGTGTGTGTGTGTGTGTGTGTGTGTGTGTGTGTGTGTATATATATATATATATATATATATATATATATATATATATATATTTACTGTGTGTGTGTGTGTGTGTGTGTATGTATGTATCTGTATACACACACACATATATATATATATATATATATATATATATATATATATATATATAGTGTGTGTGTGTGTGTGTGTGTGTGTCTGTAATGTGTGTATAAATATATATATATATATATATATATATATATATATATATATATATATATATATATATGTGTGTGTGTGTGTGTGTGTGTGTGTGTGTGTGTGTGTGTGTATATATATATATATATATATATATATATATATATATATATATATATATATAAAATGTGAATTAAGAATGTCATGGAGCTTGTTTGGCTCTTTATTTTTCCATATTTCTGAGGGAATAGTTTTGGCTTCTTCACTGGCAGGATGTAAGGATGCTTGCGGGATGAACGCACAGGATGGAAGGACATTTGGAGGAAGGATGTTACTGTTTAAAGTTAGTTTCAGTTTGGCTGGCATTGTGGGTTTAGTAGAAAAATCTGTTAGCTTTCATTTGGTCAATAGGGTAGTGGTAGGAGACTCTGGTGTTGTCAGGAGAGGTGTGTTAGGTCGGCTTGGAATGATTAGACATGGTACAGGGTTACTGGGCAACTGTGGATAGGAAGGCATATGGTATGGCATTGTCAGATTTTGTTAATTTGTGTTTAGGCTTGGGAATAAGGTTGCAGTTCAAGTGGTCAAGGTGAATTTGGCTCCAATTAGTTTAGTTGCACAGATGATGAGGTTATGTGACTTTATTGAATATGGTATGGCATTGTCAGATTTTGTTAATTTGTGTTTAGGCTTGGGAATAAGGTTGCAGTTCAAGTGGTCAAGGTGAATTTGGCTCCAATTAGTTTAGTTGCACAGATGATGAGGTTATGTGACTTTATTGAATCTGGGACAGTGGGCTATATATTTGAAGGGTTGAGGTACGTTTGATAGTGTGAAGACTGACAGACTATTGTCAAGTTTTGTTAGGAGGGTTAGCATTGGTAAATGGAGTTTCACTGGGTTGCAATCGGGGGGGTATTGGCTTTGTAGAGGACTGTATTCATTATGAGGGTGGTGCATTTGTCAGCAGCTGCTATGTGGTTTTTGGATGTTTGCTTTATATTAGATGGTGGGTAAAGGGGTTTAATTCCTTTTAACTTGATTTGTTGGAGAGGTGATCTCATTTAGTCATTATAACATCTTTTGGGTGATTAAAGGATGATTCAGTTAGCCAAGATGGTATGTAGTTGGGCTTGGTTTGTTTGGAAGGTGCTGGACTATTTAGGGTTTTGGTGACACATTTGGCAAGTGATGACCTGAGAATAATTACAAAGCTACTGTTGGTATTTAGATTAAGTGAGGATATGTTTGATTTACAGAGGTTTTCCAATGGTTGTTGTCATTTGTCTTTCGGCTTTTACCCGGTAAGGGGTTGCCACAGCAGAACTCCGGTCCGCTAATGATTAGCAGTAGAGTTTTTTACAAAACACAAAGGTGCCAACTCGATGCCCGACCTTCAACGAAGGCACACCCATTTACCCACGCATGTCTTTCGAATGCTACTCAACCACGAGGAGGACATGCAAACTCCACACAGAAGGCACTCCCACCAAGCCAAGCCAAGAATCGAATGGGCGAAACTCTTGCTGTGAGGTAACAACACTACTGCTGTACCACCGCGTTATAGAGGTTTTACAATGGTATGGGTATTAATTTGGTTTTGGAGCATGATCATTGGTTTAATTTTAGCTGATTAGGCATCTGGTTGGTTTATATGATAAGGTTTTAGCATATTGATGACAAGGATCCAGTTTGGTTCACAGAATGGAGTACACTGAATGTTGTTTGGCTTCTAACTTTTAATGTACATTTTAGTTTGTTCTGTAAGGTTGTTGGGAATTGTGGTATGAAGGAGGGAGAACAGCCTGGTCAGGCTGGTGGGCAGAGAAGAAGGGCAGGCTTGTCCCTCTTCAATTCCCCGTGTAGTGTTGGAGTTTTATTTCAATGAGATGGGATTTGCAAGTGAGCAGTTGTACGCTGCTTGACAAGTAAAATTAAGCAAGCTGAGGTAAGGATGCTGCTTACTTGGTCAGGGTAAATGGGGTGATGCTGTCCTAAGTTAACCATTATATGGATGTTTATGCTGTGATTAATAACTGTATTGACCAACTAATATTTTCATTTATGTTTATGGAATTTTAATAAAGGTCGTCAAACATCATTTGGTATGATGTGTGTTTACTGTTGAGGACTAGGACAAATGAGGTTTGGTAACAAACCAATTTGTCTATGGACATCTTCAGCTGGGGGTTTAGATAGAAGTGGTAAGGGGTTTTATGAGGATAGGGGAAGAAGCTAGTTTGGGGAGGAAAGGGTTAAATAGGTTAGTATGATGACTGGGAGGAAATGAAATAAGGATAGGTAGGGGCTTAATAAGTTTTGTGAGAGTGTAAATGAGTAAGGAATCACTTTTTGGTGTGAGCTTGCTACCCATCCTCCCTTCCTGTTTAGAGCATTGGGGAATGTGTTATTGTTATATGTTTCGGGAGGCAGAGAAGAGGTGCAGGCTTGTCCCTCTTCTTTTTCCTCTCTGGTGTTGAAGTTCATTTCAATGAGATGGGAAATGCAGGTGACCAGTTGGACGATGTTTGACAAGTAAAAGTAAGTGAGCGGAGGTGAGGGCGCTTCTTATTTGGTTGGATGTTTATTTCAATGAGTTGGGAAATGCAAGTGAGTAGTTGGACACTGCTTGATAAGTAAAAGTAAATGAGCTGAGGTAAGGATGCTGCTTACTTGGTCAGGGTGAGCGGGGTCATGCTACTCTAAGTTAACCATTATATGCATGTTTATGCTGTGATTAATAACTATATTGACCAACTAATATTTTCATTTTTGTAACCACAATCTCCCTGGACCAGATAGTCAATACACCAACCAGGGGTGCAAACATACTGGATATGGTCCTCACTAATATGGGAGAGTGCTGCACAACCCCTACTGTAATGCCTTCCCTGGTAACGGCTGACCACAACATTGTCTCCTTTGAATTAAAAATAAAACCTGGACCACCAACTAAACTGGGAATATTCAGGATCTATTCTAAGGCTAACCTCCTGCTATTAAGTGAGATCCTGGCAACATTTCAAGCCCCTATAAACCCTGAGAACACTTCTGAGTATGTAGAACTGTTCAAAGAAACCATATACATGCATGTTAATAGCTGTATAGAGGCAACTGTACCCATTAACTCAAAAAACAAACCACCCTGGTGGAATCACAAAATCAATTGGATGTATAACAGGAGGAAGAAAATCATGGCAAAAATTAGGGGGTGCAGCATCCAGCAGGATAAAAGTACTCTCATCAAATTAAACAAATAACTCAGAGGGCAAATGAAGTCTACCAAAGCCAAATTTGAACTATGTTTGGCCTCCCAGGCCAAGGACAACCTCAAAGGCAATACACACTTGTGTGCAGAGCTCATTGTAAATAGAGCCACCTATACTAAACCAGAAGATACAGCAAACCTCCTGGCTGATAAATCCAGCTTCAGCTTTACTCCTCTCTCCTCCTCAACCTTCCCAAATATAACTCCCCCTACTGTCACTAGGGAACAGGTTCTTAATGCTTTCTCCTAGACCAACACCACTGCATCAATGGGCCCAGACAATATCCCAGGCTACCTTCTAAATAGCATGAAACATGACTTATCAGGGACTCTGGAATTACTATTTAACTGTAGCCTCCAAACAGACTTCATGCCTCATGAATGGAGAAAGGCAACAGTCATCCCTCTGCAGAACAGTGAGCCATCAACAGATAGAATACCACAAGCAAACA
The DNA here is from genome assembly GCF_019279795.1 of Protopterus annectens. Lineage (NCBI taxonomy): Eukaryota > Metazoa > Chordata > Ceratodontiformes > Protopteridae > Protopterus > Protopterus annectens. Next base: position 1,060,471,497 of record NC_056727.1, on the reverse strand, counting down.
GGAAACAGGATCTAAAAATATTTATTCTTCTTTAGCACCTCGACTGAACCAGTCTTCAAGAAATATGCAATACAAACGAGAAAACATTTCCCTTAAATACCCCACCTTAATCAAATAATTATAGCAGCAGTCAATTAATTAAATCAAGTATTTCCAATTGAATTTACAATTAAGGCCATGAGGAGGCAAAGTATTATACTTTAAAATAAATAGATTCCTTAAAACGTAATTTATTCTTTAGCATTTCATCATCACCTAATTTAACAAAAACTTTATCTAAAATAGTAGCTTGCAACAGTCTATAATCACTTTTATGATACTGCATGGAATGAATTGCAATAGAACTTTAAACTCTACATTTCTTTATATCTCTGACATGTTCTTGTAGTCGATGTTTAAACATTCTTTTAGTCTCCCCGATGTATATTAAATTGCATGGACAGCATAAAGCATATATAACACCAGAAGTAGTACATGAAAACCTAGATAATACTGTAAAATTCCTATTACCCAATTTGTGAAATGTTTGAACAAGTAAATCACAAACATTACACTTCCCACAAGGAAAAGTGCCCTTGGGTAATAGAGTATCTACTAAACATTCTACAGGGGCAATAAAATATGATTTAATGAGTTTGTCTACTATACCGACACCTCTCTTATAGGAAAAGACAGGAAATCCATTTAATAACTTATTTAACTTTCCATCCCTCAATAAAAATTTCCAATAATATTTGATTTGTTCTTGCATCTGTTCACTCAAGATATTATATAGCATAACTATATAAAACTTATTTTGAGAACTAGTCTCCTTTTATGATGCATACATTTTTTACCTTTAAATTTATTAACATTTACTAAATAATTCACACTAATTTTATCCAAAGCATCCTGAATAATGAATAAAGAATACCCCCTTTTCAAAAACATCTGAGTAGTTGATGTAATAGCTTTAAATAAATCATCTGTATTATTGCAAATTCTATATAAACGTAGTAATTCCCCATAAGCTAGGGAATTAATTAAATGTCTCGGGTGAAAACAAGAACCATGCAAAAATTGCCCCCCATCCTCAAATTTTCTAAACGCTGAAGTAAAAATTTGGCCAGTGTTAGTACCCACCAAATGCACATCTAAAAAATCAACTGCCTGACCAAATTGCAAGCCATCAAAGAATAAATTAAATTAATTGCACTGTAAATCATTAACAAAACTCTCAACTTCATTAATGCCATATTAGTATATAAAAATTAAATCTTCTATATATCTATAATACTTTATGACATATTTTTTATAAAATTCATTATGATAGATATGTCTCTTTTCAAAATAGGCCATAAAATATTTGCATAAGTAGGGGCAAAAAGTGCCACCATAGCTGTTCCTTGTAGTTGATGAAAAATCTGATTATTAAACGAAAAATAATTATTATTCAAACTAAATTCTATCCACTCAATAATATAACTTGATAATGGGCATTCTTCTAACATAGATAGTAAAGCAGTAATGACATCCCTGTGTTTTATACTTGTATATAAACTTCTTACATCCAGGGTTATCCAGTACATATTTGAATTCCAATCAATTACAGAAATTTTATTAAGAAAGTCAAAAGTATCCCTAATATAGGAATCTAACTGCTAAACATACGGCAAAAGAAATTCATGAACGACGATACCAATATTGTGCAAAAAATAATTTGTGGCAGCAACTATGGGCCTACCAGGTGGAATAGCCCCACTTTGTTGTACCTTATGTAGTTTAGGCAGGCGGTAAAAAGTAACGATAGTGCATTTGTCTATATTCAACTTTTTATTCACATCTTCTTTAGTCCTAAACAGTGACCTTTATCTAACAATGCCAAATATTCCTGAAGTACCCCATGAAAGGTTTGAATATCAACAATTCTATAAACATCAGTATCATGCAAATGTGAGTAACACATTTGCAAATACTGACTGTAGTGTAAAATCACAATTTTATTACCTTTATCCGATGGTTTCACAATTAAATCTTTACTTTGAGCCAAATCTTTTAATGCTGTCCATTCACATTTAGTTAAATTATAACATATCTGAGATTTATACTGACTAAAATCACCACAGATCTGTTCTAATGCAAAACGAACCATGGCCATAAAATTTTTGACACTTTCATTGCTAAAAGCTGGTATAAAATCACTTTTACATTTAATACTAGATGCACTCAATACACAATATGCGTTAAAACTAACATCAACAGAAATTTCCACAAAAGACAAACTATCAGAGTTACAAGAAAAATATTCTTCTTCAGACAAACTCTCATTATTATCATTCACGTTATAATCAAAGTGACATTTCAGTTGTAACTTACGTGATAATCTAAAAAGTTCTTGTTCAAAAATATGCCAAAATGGTACTACAGTGGGGATGAATTTTAAACCCAAATTCAATACCCCAACCTGTTCATTAGTCAAACAACAGCCAGAAAAATTAACCACCTGAGATGGTATGGACGTAACGGCAACATTACTGCCATTTACTGCGTTTATAGTTCTGCTTAAATTGTCCTTCACCTGCTGGCAAAGGCGCAGCATATCCTCTTTTCTGATTAAAGCTTCTTTCTTCTTCTACCTGTTGTTGCCGAAAATGTTGATGAAATATGTCTGGTTGTTGTGCTGGAGGTAGAGATGGAAAAGATCTGGCTTCATTCTCCGAATCTGTAGTGAAAGGTGAACCTTCCGATGAGGCAAAAGAAACAGCGACATTCTTTTTAAAACCTCCCTTCTGATGATTAGAAAAGACAGTCTTTAATGCTTTGTGATTGGTGTTCCAAAGGAAGGCCCACCCCCCCCCCCATTGTAGTAACAGACATCTCTGTGAATTTTAGTAGTTTCTTGCTCAACAATATCTGATTCCAACTTTTTTAGTGTATCGTTTATAGTCACCAATAAGTTGTCAGTCTGCACAGCCCCCACCTTTTGAGTAAGCACTAAATGAACCTGTTTAATTTGTTCTTTCAACTTCTTTTGTTTAATGCAGTCTCGTTCAATCAAAATAATCACCCACTCCATCACACACTTGTGAGCAGCATTTAACCATCGATCTCTAAACACCTTCTCCATGCCATCAGTAACATCAAATGGTGTAGAGGGTGATTTAAAAGCACAAAGACCTCTGGGGGAGATGTCAAGATCAATATACCGTTGTAGACCAAAAATATTAAAGTAACATTATTATCAGGGCCACTGGAATTACTATTTAACTGTAGCCTCCAAACAGGCTTCATGCCACATGAATGGAGAAAGGCAACAGTCATCCTTCTGCAGAAAAGAGGGCGATCAACAGACCCTGGAACCTACAGACCTATAATTCTCACTAGTCTTATATGTAAAGCCATTGAAAGAACTATCATGGAGATGATCAATAGAGATATAGTAAACCTCCAGACACTGTACCCAACCATGTAAAGTGCAGATAATGCCTACTCAACCTGGTGGACGTATTTGAGAAGGTTACCAAAGCAACAGATGAGGGAAAAATCATTCACATTGCCTGCCTTGACCTGACCAAGGCATTTGACACAATACCCCACTCGGACATTGTTGACAAACTCAAGAGGTTAGGTAAAAACCCATATGTCACCCAGTGGATAGCCAACTGACTCACAGACAGAACCCAGGAAGTTAGAATTGGGGAGTCCACCTCTACAAAGTGGCCAGTCACAAGTGGAGTCCCTCAGGGATCAGTCCTTGGACTGCTCCTTTTTGACATTTACTTCTCAGAAATCAAGGCTAATGTCAGTGGTCTCTGGCTGACTAAATTTGCAGACGATTGCAAATTAGGAGCTGTCACTGAGTCTCACATTGTCACAAATGTTCTCCAGGAAGGGTTGACACAGACAAACAACTGGTGTTAGAGTCATGGACTAAAACTAAATGCCAAGAAATGCATAATAGTATCCTTTGGGAAGTCATCCATCCCTGGTAACTATCATATTGACAAAACACCCCTTAGAGGTGACCCAGTAGTCAGGGACTTAGGGATACACATAGATAGTAATCTAGCCTTTGATCATCACGTGTCTACAGTGGTGAGGAAATCATTCTATGTTGCACAACTTATAAAGAAAGGTATGGCATCTAAGACCAAGGAAGTCATTGTTACACTGTATTTAGCAATCATCAGAACTATCATTGAGTACAATACCCCCTTTGGTATGTACCTAACCAGGCTTATCCAACAACAGGAATATCCACAGATGTTCATCACTAAAAGAATACAGGGCATAAGTAACATGTCCCATGCAGACCACCTCAAGGCCTTATCCCTGTATTCTGTCTCCTACAGGCTTTTGAGGGGAGATATATGCCTGGCATACAGCCAGACATTGTCAGACCCCACTCTAATGAACCTCCTGCATATCTGCAATGCAAACAGTACCAGAATTACCCATTCTAAAGACTTAAACCTTGCCTGTGATATAAATAGGACCTTCCTGAGAGATAGGTATGTATCCCAGAGACTACCCCATCTATGGAACAGACTCCCCATCCATGTGAAACAGAGTTCCTCCCTAATCCATTTCAAGTACAACTTGGACAATTGGATGGGAAACCAGAAATCAGTCCCTGGTTTGGCACCTATCTCTCTGACACAAACAGGTAACCTGTAAATGGTTCATCTCTTAGACCCATGCTTACACTTATCAAGGGTATCAGAACTTATCAGATATTTGGGATGCATGGCTAAAAAAAGGCCTGTGTGGTTGTTAGCCTAGTAAACACCTATGAACCTATGAACCTATTTATGTTTATGGAATTTTAATAAAGGTCATGAAATGTCATTTGGTGTGATGTGTGTTTATTGAAGGGGACTGGGACAAATGAAGTTTGGTATCAAACCAATTTGTCCAGGGACATCTCCAGGTGGGGGTTTAGATAGAAGTAGCAATTAGTTTAAATAGTTTATTAAAGGGTCCGGGACAAATGGCAACTTCTTTAATTTTTTTGATTTGCTTATCACTATGGATGTTTCCAAAAAGATATTCCATAGTCAAATCTTTTGTAAGCCTACTTTTGTTAATAGTTATCTGCATTATTCTAGCATGTACCCGACCTTCATGAAATGGAATACAGTACAAGGGCAACTTGTTAGAATGAGTAGACTTGTAAGTAGAAATGAAGACTTCTTAGATAAAAGTAATACATTTATTCAAATATTTGAAGGTCAGGGTTACCTATAAACAGACTTACTGAAATCCAAAATTAAATAATAAGCAATTGTGAAGATTTTTTTCTCCCATTGTATTTTATGGATACAAGACCAAATCTAGAAATACAGAAGTTAGTACATTTAATTGTTAATTTGCTCTAACTATTTGCAAAGATATGAGTGACATGAAGAATGTCACATCATCTAATTGAAACATAATTTTAGGTAATAAGATTTAATGAAGGTAGTAGGCACTATCCCTAGTTATTCTTATAAGAAACATTTTACCTTATCCACTTATTTTAACAAAGATTTTTTTAATGGTTGATACAATCAAGAGTGGATTCCTAGATACATATAACTGTCAGTCTTGTAAGATGTATGTGTCATGTTTCAAATACTAATTCCATTTTTTTATCCCACATTGGCAAAACTCTGGTTGTTAATGGCAAATACCCATGGAATTCTAAGGTTGTTTATTTGGCTCACTGTATTTCTTGTTCAATATATTATGTTGGTAAAACTAATACAATGTTAGCATATCGTACTTATGAACATGTATCAGCCATAAAAAGAAAGACCTTAATAATGCATTAGCAAAGCATGAAATACATTGTAGCACTTTCAGAAAGTTTGAATCTTTCATATTGGACAAATTGTTAAATACAAGTCATGAGGGTGATTTATGCACCATGCTTGTATGCAGAGAAGCTAGTTGGCAAATTAGACTTGAAGACAATAAATTCACATAGTTAAATAAATCCATCAATATTAAATGTTTTTTAAATTGCTTTAAATTTGCTTTGACATTGTTTTAATACATATTAATAATTTTAAAGGCTGTGTTGATATTTATTTGTATGCACTATGACTTTAAGTCTGAATACCTTTCCTATCTCTGATTGGATGATTTGAATTAATTTGTATGATGTTCTTGGTTATATAAGAACCTTGTTTGTAAAGCCACACGGTCTGATGAAGTTTTCTTTTACTGGAATAAAGAACAGAAGTTGTTGCTTACTACACATTTTGTTCTCCATGCTTATTCGCTGCTTTGTCTTGACTTACTCCTGACCAAGCATTTTTTTCCAGAGTTTATTTAAGTTTTTTGTACTCGAGTCACAGGGTTTTTGTTTATTAGGGCAGTGAAACACTAGTCTGCAGACTAGTTACTGTGCAGTCTAAAAGACATGCAAAAAGGACTGCCTGCCATAAACATACTTACAGCACAAGGGCAGAGGTGTTGGAAAGTTTGTCCAAAATAAATGGTGGGTGGATGGAGTTGACTGTCTTTTGGATGAGCAAGCTGTGTGTATGCTTTACAGATGTTTCTAGCGAAACTTCTGTTGAAAAAAATAAGAGACCTGTTCAAGGTTCAATAGAAATCCAACGAGTTACTATAAGATGAACTATATTAACAGTAAGTACACTGAAAATGTAAGTGGTTTCTTAATACATATAAAAATGAATTTATGAAATTACAAGTTAGTATGATGGGGCCACATAGCTTATTGATTAATCATCCACCTTAACACCGCATCCTCAGAAGGCAGAAAACAGTGTTATTTCAATTGCACCATTGCAAATAAAGGAAATGTATCTTTCAACAAGCCACTTTTTTAGCACCAGAACAACATAGGAACACTGAAAATTAAGGATAAGGCAAGACAAGAAATTTGCTAAAATAGTGGTGCAGGGGTAGTGTTATCACTTCATAGCAAGAGGTTCTCCAGTTCTGTTCTCGGCTGGAGTGCCTTCTGTATGCAGGCTGCATGTCCTCCCTGTGTTTATGTAGGTTTCCTTCCAGGTGATCATGTTTCAAAAATGTGTCTGGAGTGTTTCTTCCCAGGCCTCTGCTGAAATCTGGCTTTGTTCCAAGACTGACTTTACCAGTAAAACAAATGATAAATGAAATAGCTCTAAACTACAAAAGCACTTTAAAAAGAACCTAATTTTTTAACGATCATGTACTTTAAACCACTTCATGCATTTCAGTCTATTTCAACAATCACTTTTTTTGGCAATGAAAGGAGGTGAGAGTGCTATAAAATAAAATCCATGTTGTTTACATTACCTTTGAAGCTTTGGTAACACCATTTGCAAATTTATTGTGCAAATATAGTAAGTATTCAGTCCAAATTATGAAATGCAGTGGAACTCGGATGACACAAATATTGGGCACCATTGCAAAATTGCTGACCCTATCTACTACAGTACAAACAATGGGTTTAATTCATACTTAGGAGAGGTCAGATATTACAGGTAAAAATCAGTAAGGGTTTAGCAACCGTCTATGGAAGAAAACATGTTTGTAAATTGCCATTAGAGGAACATAAGTAACATAGTAAAGTTAACAAAACATAGGACAGTCAAAGGACTGAAGCAAAACACTTACTTTGCAACTCCTTTGCACCCTGCTGGAGAGAAATAGGGAAGGAATCTTAGAAGAGTGTGGGATGAGTAAGGTATAAATCACAATAGTGGGAGTGGGTGGGGTGGGGTGTGTAAGGTATAAAGCACAATAGAGAGAGTGGGTGGGGTGGGTGGGTTGTGTAAGGTATAAAGCACAATAGAGAGAGTGGGTGGGGTGGGGTGTATAAGGTATAAAGCACAATATAGAGAATGGGTGGGGTGTTTAAGGTATAAACCACAATAGAGAGAGTGGGTGTATTTCTGTGAGTAAGGTATAAAGCACACTAGAAAGAGTGGCTGGAGTGGGGTGTGTAAGTTATAATGCACACTAGAGAGAGTGGGTGAAGTGGGTGTATAAAGCACAATAGAGTGGGTAGGTTGAGGTGTTTAAGGTATAAAGCACAATAGAGAGAGTGTGTAGGGTGGGGTGAGTAAGGTATAAAACAAAGAGAGAGGGGATGGGGTGAGTAAGTATAAAACACATTAAAGAGAATGGGTGGGGTGCAGAGTGTAAGGTATAAAATATAACAGAGAGAGGGGGTGGGGTGAGTTAAGTATAAAACACATTTGAGAGAATGGGTGGGGTGCAGTGTGTAAGGTATAAAATATAACAGAGAGAGGGGATGGGGTGAGTTAAGTATAAAACACATTAAAGAGAATGGGTGGGGTGCAGAGTGTAAGGTATAAAATATAACAGAGAGAGGGGGTGGGGTGAGTTAAGTATAAAACACATTTGAGAGAATGGGTGGGGTGCAGTGTGTAAGGTATAAAACACACTAGAGGGAGTGGGTGGGGTGAATAAAGTATAAAGCACAGCAGAGAGAGCATGGGAGGAGAAGTATTGAGATAACAGACCTCTTCAGTCATTAAATGTCAGCTTTCATCATCCCATCTCTCTGTTTTCTGTGTACTTTTCTAATATTCCTTTTAGAAGAGTTATTTCACTCAGAGCACAAGTCACTGACTATGAAATAAAAAAGCAGCTGTGTGAAATCCTACAGAATTAATATACTGCCATCTTTCTACATTTTCATCACGCATTGTCTACAAGAAGAAAATAACTGCAATATACTCAGCTGACACATAGCTTGATTTTTTTACTTTTCACATAACTTTTTTTTTCAGAAAACCGGTAAGAAGTGGATATACATACAGGATTAATTTCATCTATTTGTACTTATTTCTAACATTTCTTCTATGTGGTGTAGCTTGTAATTTCTTTCAGTGTACCTTATTAATAAGAATGACTCTGTTTCAGAGGTTGAGGAGCTGTATGCTGAATTTCAGCCACGGCTGCAGCATAGATATGAAGGAAGACTGGATAACTGCCTCCATTCTGCTTCCGAACCAAGAGCCATAATTGCCTGCTTCTGTAAAGCAAGATAAAGCCAGGAAAATTAGTGGAGCTGAAAGGAGAGATATAAGGTTTGAGCTGGCTTCTCTTAGGAATATTAACTCATGATAAGTCCCAAGGTTTATAAGATCCATTTCATAATGAAAACATACTGTTAACACACACTTCACTTTTTTGTATTCAACAGATATTTCTTTCTTTCAACATTACGCTTTTACATTTGTATGCTGACAGTATTATGATTTATTGATGAGAACAGAAATGTTCTCAAATTAATTTCACTTTTTTGCCTTGCAGGTGAAGTTAAAATGTAGTGCAAGAGTTTTTCTAACACCAGTATTAATGATATTGGCTAAAAGGAAGAGTGTTTTTTGTAATGCCTGTTTTCTTTTTGGGGGTTGGTATAAGGGTTAAGGCATTTACTTCACAGATATAAGGTACAGAATTTGAGTCTCACCTTTGAAATGGAAATTGGTTACGCTGAAAATGGCCCATGAGGGCAGCTAGCCTAGTACTTAGCTATAAACTTAGTTCTGACACATTTACCTGAAGTTTGTATTCTGCAGATGGTTACAATAATTGTTCAAAAAGTGGAAGAATCAGGAACAGCTATTCAGGATTATACTTCAGTGAAGTAGTGACACATATTTCATGCAAGTAGCTAATCTAATAATTGTTACCCTAAACCACTGTGTGTGAACAACTGAGGTTTCTCAGTCCATCTATGGTCGTTAAATCATTTTTTTATTGCAATTATGCAGACATTTGGAATTTAATTTTTTGTATGCAATTTGTGATCAATTAATTGTTTCTTTTTTACAAAAGAAAAATCTAGTAAGACTAGATTTTCCACTGTGTCATTACTTAAACCTCTTGTATAAGAGGCAACATGTGATATATGCAAATGACCTTTCAAGGACATCAAGTATTTCAGCTATATGACAATTCTGAATGCCCATGACTTTTTTTTCTTTTTAAGTCTATTCATGGACAAATTCAAGCCAATAAAGTTAAACCCCAATAGCTGTGGACATGCATGTTTCAGCCTTCTTCTGCTTGTGCTATGCTGTTGATGCCATAAGAAAGCTGAAACATGCATGTCCACAACTAGTGGGGTTAGGCTTTATTGGCCTGAATTTGTCCATAAATAGACTCTAAAAGAAAAAAGTTATGGACATTCAGAATTGTCATATAGCTGAAACACCTGATGCCCGTGAAGGGTAATTTGCATATATCCCATGTTGCCTCTAATACAAGAGCTTTAAGGAATCATACATTTGAAAGTCTAGCCTTGCTAGATTTTTCTTTAGTTTTTCTTTTGTTTTCTACTGACTGCTTGTTTCTGTGTGACCTTATTACTCATTGTTTTATTTATTTATTTTTTACAAAGTAAACATGACATCTCACAGAATGCACACAGGGAAACAGCATTTTTTATTTCTCAATTATATGGGAAATTCTGAAATGATATAAAGTGGAAAACATGTTGTTAGTAGTAAAATAAAACAGTTTAACCACTTAACAACAATGTGCAGAATATCTCACCTGTTGCAAAAAGGACAGAGCCATAGGTGCAAATATCAAGAAATTAAAAAAAAAAAGTACAACTGACAAGACAAAAAAAGATACCATTCTATGGACAATTTTGGGATAATAATTTTGCTAGTATAATCAATTTGCATCCATGTACTAAAAAAACAAAAGTCAAACACAGACGTAAAACTAGCAAGCTGAAACTAGTCAAGACGTGGCCTATTACTATGTCAGCCAAGCTATGCCACTGCTTACTCAGAGTAAACCACGCCAGTACTTGCCCAGTGATGTGTCATAATTTGTCACCAAATAAATCCTTCAGCAGTATTATCAGTGGACACTGCATTCAGAATTCATCACTGATGATCACTTATTTTTGCTTATTATGGTGATAAAGGGTATGGCATAATGATCACTTATGAGCATCAAATGCCACCTTTGACAGGAGATGGGATACAGTCACTGTGAATGAAAAAGGAGAAGACAGAACATGGGCGATTTTCTGTGGAAGCAAAAGACAATTATTTGGTCCTCTAAAGATGATTAACGGAAATGCTTTTTATTGATACCTCTGCATATATGCGACACCAAAAATGAGGAAATACCATATGGCCATTATTTCTTCTGCTTTGATCACATTCACATACATTTAGAGTGGTGGATAATTTTGCAGGATGTATGTGAAGGCATGTGATAGTATAGGTTCATAGGGGTGTACTAGGCTATCAACCACTGGGGGACTTTTTAAGCCTAGCTATCATCCCAAATCTCTGACAAGTTCTGGTACCCTTGGTAAGTGAAAGCTGGGGCTAGGAAGATAAAACAATTAGAAGCAGTGGTCAGGGAAATGGACAATTTACAGGCTGCTTTTGTCCATTAGAAGTGCCAAACCAAGAATGAATTTCCTGTGCCCCATCCAGTTGTCCTAGTTACACCTGAATTAGGTTAGGTAGGGACTCTGCTTCATACGGATGGTGACTGTATTCCAGAGATGGGGTGGTGTTTGGGATGCGTACCTTTCTCTCCATCTGGTCCTATTTATATCAAAGGCAAGGTTTATGTCTTTAGAGTGGGTGATTCTGGTGCTGTTTGTTTTGCAAATTTGGAGGAGGTGCATCAGAGTGCAGTCTGATGATGGCTTGTATACCAGGCCTATATCTCCCCACAACAGCCTGTAGGAAACATAATATAGGGATAGGGCTTTGAGGTGGTCTGCCTAGGACATGTTATTTATGCCCTGTATTCTTTTAATGAAGAACCTCTTTGGACATGCCAGTTGCTGGAAGTGCCAGGTCAGATAGATACCAAAGGGGGCATTGTATTCAATGACAGGTCTGATAAATGCCAAATACAGTGGAACAATGATGTCCTTGGACCCAGAAAAAAATGGAAAAATGTATTCACACCTAGGTCCTAACATGACTCCACTCCAACAATCTTCTTGCCGAAACTCAACCTGGATTCTGCCCCTGCCATAGCAGTACCACTACACTCATCACTTTTAGTAACCTAGTAAATATGCAATGCAACAATGGCCAACTAATGTCTGAAGTTTTCCTTGACTTATCAAAGGTGTTTGATACGGTCTTCCATACAACACTAATAACATCACTCTCAGAATTAAAACTAACTACTCCTACTCTATTATGGTTTCAAGACTATCTCTCCCAATGTCAACAGGCTGTTCAGTGGAAAAACTCCCTTCCCCCTAAGTCCTGTAAAACTAGGAGTACCCCAAAGATCAATCCTAGGACCCCTATTTTTCACTATATTTACAAATAATCTTAACAAAGCCGATTGTCTAGCAAACCTGGTTCAATATGCTGATGACTCCAGCTTAATCTGCTCTGCCCGCATCCTCCAAAAACTTCAAATCAAGACCCAAGAAGCCTTTACATTCATTGAAACATGGCTTACAAACTCCCAGCTCTTACTAAATCCTAAAAAGTCCCAACTTATGCTCTTTCATCCTTCCAAAGCAGCAGCACCTACTCCCCTGTTCTCTATTTCTGCATAAGATAATACCCCTATCTCCCCCATCATACAAACCAAATTACTAGGGGTCATTATTGACAATAATATGAAATTTGACAAACACATAGCTCATCCAATAACCAAAAGCAACAAAAAACTAGGTACTCTTTACAGATGTAAAAACTTCCTAGACAGCGACATTAAAGTTACCCTATCTTGTACCCATCTTCTCTCTACATCACTGTATGCTTCTCCCTTCCTAATTAATCTAAACAAGAGTGATTTAAACAATCTATCAGTATGCTAGAACAAAATAGCAAAAATCGCCACAGGCTCTTCCTACCACACCCACCACTGTCAGGCCCTAGAACAGCTTTGCTGGCTGGAACTCCCTAATAACTTAGCTTTAAATTAACTTCTTCTAGCTCACCAAATATTGTACCAACCTGACAAAACTCTAGCCTTACAAGACCTGATTATCCTCTACTCCAATAACCCTTAGATCCACTAACAAGGCACTAATCACAATCTCCATCAGCCATTACATGGCTCCCTGTGTTTTATCAACATTGACAAGACATGGAACTCTCTACCACAACAAATCAGGTTACAACCTAACAAAACCATCTTCAAAAAACAGCTTTTTTCCCACCTAAATAACTCCTGGACATGCAACTGCCTAGCACCTGACTGATATATTCTACCTCTGTTTCCATACCCACTATCCAACCTCCTCTTTAAAACTCCCATAGATGCACTATATATTATCACACGTTACTTGTAACTGCCTAGCACCTGGCTGACATATTCTAACTCATTTCCCCTATCCACTACCCAACCTCCTCTTTAAAACTCCCACAGATGCACTATATATTATCACACATTACTTGTAACTGTCTAACACCTGGCTGACATATTCTAACTCCTTTCCCCTACCCACTATCCAACCTCCTCTTTAAAACTCCCACAGATGCACTATATATTATCACACGTTACTTGTAACTGCCTAGCACCTGGCTGACATGCTCTAACTCCTTTCCCCTACCCACTATCCAATCTCTTTAAAACTCCCACAGGTGCACTATCTATTATCACACATTACTTACCAACTCACTGCTGCCTACTCCCCACTGTCCCATCTATACCCACTAACTCTCCCACAGACTAAGTTGCAAAGCTTTCCCTTAAAATGTCAATGTACCTCATATGAACTTGTCTATATTCTCCTCCTTTTTTAGTTTTTCCTTTTTTGTCTGATCTTCAGTACATCTTCAAGGTTATCTCTACTAAACATACTGTATGAACAACCATCATATGTTACTACCTGCTATACTTTTAATCGTATGTCTAAATCTTTATGCTTATGTAAATATCTTGTGCAATCATATGATATTATCTGCTATATTTTTATAAGTGAATGTTTAAACCACAATGCTCATGTAAATGTCTTATGTATAGTATCTTAGCAATTGTTCTGGAGCTTTTCTCCCCGGGCCTCCGCTGAAAAGGACAGCTCTTTTCAGTTGGACCTCCCCGGTAAACAAATGTAAAATCAATAATAATAAATAAATATATGCCATACCTTTATTTATAAGTTGCACAACATAGAGTGATTTCCTCGGTACCATTGATACATGATGGTGAAAGGCTAGATTACTGACGACATGTGTCCCTAAGTCCCTGATCCCTGGGTCGAGTCTTAGGGGTGTGTTGTCACTATGAGAGTTATAAAAGGTACCTGACTTCCCAAAGTCATTTAGTTTTAGTCCATGGATCTGATGACGGTTATTTGTTTGTGTCATCCTTTCTTGGAGAACATTAGTGTCAGTGAGGGATTCTATGACTGCTCCTAATTTTCAGTCATCTGCAAATATGGTCAGCCAGAGGCCCTTGATGTTGGCCTGGACTTTGGAGAAGTAGATGCAAAAAAGAAACAGTCCCAGGACCAGTCCCTGAGGGAATCTGATAGTGACTGACCTCTTTGTAGAGGTGGATTCCCAAATTCTAACTTCCTGGGTCCTGTCTGTGAGCCCGATTGTCTATCCACTGGGTGACATAAGGATTTATATCTAATCTCATGAGTTTGTCAACAATGCTTTAGTGGGGTATCATTCCAAATGCCTTGGCCAGGTCAAGGTAGGCAGTATGAACTGTATTGCCCTCATCTATTGCTTTAGTGACCTTATCAAGAAGTCCACCAGACTGAGAAGGCATGACCTGCCCTTGACAAAACAAAACTGTGAAGAGTCCAGTGTGTTACAGTTTCTTTATGTTATTATTGATAATTTCCATGATAATTCTCTGCATGGCTTTCCATATGAGACTAGTGAGGCTTAAGGGTCTGTAGATTACAGGGTAGGTAGGTTGTCCACCTTTGTGCAGAAGAATGATCATTGCTGTTCTTCATTTTTGAGGCATGAAGACTGTTTGATGGGTATGGTTAAATAGTTATTCCAGGGCGTCTGAGAGATCATGTTTCATGCTATTTAGAAGGCAGCCTGTGATACTGTTGGGGTCCATTGATCCAGTGTTCTTAGCCTTAGAGAGAGCACAAAGGAATTGTTCCACACAGAGAAGTTTCTTACACTGTTTTGTTTCTGGACCCACTACACTTCTTTAGTGGGTTGTTTTGAGACTTCGGGGACACCACGGAGATTAATTGTTTTTTAATATTTCTTCTCTTCATACATGACTACACTATAACCACAACACTTAAGTTTTCATTGCATCAGAAGTAAAAACAAAAGTACAGAAAAAAAAAACTCTTTTGTCACTAAGGATGCCTTAACCAAAACTCCATGTCACAAACAGATTCAGCAATGATTGCGATTTAAATTCATAAATGTGAATAAGGATTATTGGTGCATTTTGTGTATAGCTATTCAAGAAAAAAATGCCTGAAAGTTTTACTAAAAACTCTCAAAGCAAGATGACATATGGACTTCGCCTTTTATACACATGTACTAAATATATGTCTCTTGAAACATTTAATAATAAGAGCCTGACTTGTTGCTTTATACTCAGGGTGGCATTAATCGTCTAGGACTTTGCAGTTATGTAACAGTTATCCATAAATAGTACCACTATGAGTATGTGCAATAAGTGCAGGTTATTAGCACTGATTAAAGAAAAGCAAAAGTGCTTTGAAAAACACACCTACATATAGCAAAAGTTCAAACTACTTAATGTTAAGCTTTAAATATAAATGAAATACTATGAGAATGACGTAGGCTATGTATTACTTTGTATGTATTTGGATATTGCAGATGGACAGTCATGCTAAAAATACTTAAGGCAAGTGGTAGATTGTGCAGCTTTTATTATTAATATATATATATATATATATATATATATATATATATATATATATATATGGGTCTAGGACTATTCACTGAAAGCACATTTCACTGAAACTCAAATGACTGTGCACAAATCACTGAAAGTACAATTCAATGAAAACTCAATTCACTGAAACACATTTCACTGAAAGTTATATATGGCCTTTTCCCCACTGTAGTGTGACCCTGGAGTTAGAATATATAGTAAGGGGCGTGGGGGGCACCACCCCCCACATTGGGGGTGTGAGGGGCATAGCCCCCACAAAGTTTGGATATAAATTAAGTTTAGAAAAGAGTAATTTATTGAAATTGCAAGTATCCATGTGTATAGTTCAAAATACTTAAAATAGGGGAGGGGCTATGCCCCCCACACTTCCAAATGTGGGGGACAGTGCCCCCCCTTACTATATATTCTAACTCCAGAGTCACACTACAGTGGGAAAAAGGCCATATATAACTTTCAGTGAACTGTGTTTCAGTGAATTGTGTTTTCAGTGAATTGTCCACAGTCAAATGTGTTTCAGTGAAATGTGCTTTCAGTAAATAGTCTTAGCCCCATAAATAATGGAGTTTAAAATGTTTTCGATAGGGTATTCTTATGTGGACATCCTGCTGATTTCTTTTAAGAATGGAAAGGAGGAGAAAAGAAAGACTGGAAAAGAGGAGACACCGCAAAGATAAAGACTCAGCAGGAATATATCAAGAGGGCTGTGCTGGAGGAGGTGGGAGCAGAGAACAACAATATTTTTGGTGGAGGAAAGACCCACAATTTTTTTATTTTTTTTTTATACATGAGGATATTGTGGATGGGAAATAGGCAAAAAACTGTGCAGATAAAAGGGTAAGGGAAGACAGGGTAATAGGGGCTGGCACAACAAGAGTCCCCAGTCCATATAGCCTCAAGCATTTCCAGTGCCAGGTTGTGGTGCAGTTGATGGGGTAGGGGCCTATGATGATGAAGTATTTGAAACTAATTGGGACAGTGTGTCTTGAACCTGTTGAAAAGAGACCTCAACTAGCTGAACTGGTTTTTCCATGACCTGCTCCAGTATGTCCTCAACCAAGTAGCAAAGCCCCCATTCAATGAGGCTTTGCAGGCTACCACATGCCAGGGTGACTGCAGGACTAGTGCTACTTTCTGGGCCCTGTGACCACACCTGTGGATGGGCAGAGTGTGAACACTCCCTAACGTGGGAGGCATGCACTTGGGCTGCTCCTGAAGAATTTAGAATATAAATGGCAGAGAAATAAAATAAAGGACATATGATGGGTCTATATTAGAGCAACGAACATTCAAAATGTCGAGTGTTCTAATATCGAACCCTATGAATAGAAAATTAAAAACATCGAACATTCAGAACAGCAAATTTTTTCCTAGGGAAATAATTTGCTGTTCTAAAACACATACACACAACACAAGCACACCAAACAAACAGCAATCCATACACATACACCTAAACTCTTACACCTAACCCTACACTAAACTATACATACACCACTAACTATCCACTTACCTTAACCCAAACCCTAACCCTAAGGTCCATCACTATTACGCAGTCACCTCACCCATGTCCTAACCCTAACTCACCTACCCTGCCCTAACCCTCATGTCCACACAATCACACACTTACCTGAACCCGACACTTAACTTTCACCCACAGCGCTGAAAATACCGAAGCAATAGAAATGCACAACTGAATTCTTTGCCTAGGAAAAAATTCAGTTTTCTGTTTCTTCGATATTTTCAGCATTCGCTGAAAATGGGTCGATATTAGAACACTCGAAATTTTGAACGTTTGGTGTTTTAATATAGACCCCACATGATTGCATAATTAAAATAAGAAAAAGAGAGAAAACTGGGTGAGGGACCAAAGAGAAAATATGCACCATAAGTTCATACATTGTATTACATAGCATTCAGTTTCTTAATTTAAACCATTTCTGTTTTTATAAACCATTATTGAAGTAGAACAGAATGTACCAGAAGTGCTTATGCATACATGGGACTACTCACTTAGGAAGTGCTTATGTGTACATGGAAAAAATCATATGAGAAGTGCTTATGCATACTTGTGATGAAATGATACAGGAACTGCTAATGTATACATGGGAAGAAAGAGTATATTGCTATCAAGTTTTGGTGGTGTTTACATTTTGCAGTCTACTATGCTAACATAAATGATCATATCTGAGCCTGATATGCATTTCTTTGTAGTATTGTACTGAAAACACTCTTATGAAAGACTTATATTTTATAAAATCAGTTAAAGGCAGAATACATCACTTATCTACTGATGTATCTTGTATGTTTGAAGTTGCACATTTGGTTTTAGTAATATACTCAATGCGCTATAATGCTTTAGTTACCTTCCTTTGCAAATTATTTCTTCATATGCATTAACAAATCAGTTAAGCACAGAATACTGCACTTATATACTGAAATATCCCTTACATCTGGTTGATGTAAAGCACTGTTTACTTCCTTTATAAATTATTTCTTCATATATATATATATATATATATATATATATATATATATATATATATATTAATGAAGACTTTGAAACACATGATACTATTTACTACTTTATTCATGCTTACCAGCATCTTTAACAAGCCTAGTTGTTCTCCTACCTTGCTGATGTTGGTTGTACTTTATTTCTTCATTGCCTAGAAGAGTCAATGTAAGACAATTGTTGTTTACTTGCTGGTCTCCTCTTTTTTCTTAATATTACTGATATCACTACAACTACTAATATGCAAGACATTTCATTCACTAATGTACTTATTTATTATACATTTTTTTAAATATTTATTACTATGCATAAATGGACCTGAATTTTCCTTTAATAGTTTAACACTGCCATAGTAACTTGGGATTACTCAAGTTGGATGGCAAATGACTTAGGAAATCCCAGACTTTTTAAAATAAGAAAAATTACAGAAATATTGTAAAGTAATATGAAACACTTCATAATGATGGAAAAATAATGAGTTCAAGAAATATTTATTTTACGAGGTTATGGGCATATACGAATGTCTTTAGTGTAGAGCTGCAATTTGTAAATGGAACATCATTATACCAGCAGTTAAAATGATCAGTTATCACTGTGAATATCAATGCTTTACTGTCATTTGGTGATTCTGTGTACATGTGGTTGAAACGCAGTATTTTATTTGTAAAGTACTGAAGTGGTAAGGATGTGTTGTTGACTGAAAATGCATGCGTCTTTACTTGGAGATTTTTGAGTGCCACTGAAGAAAGAAACATTAAATTATTATGAATACATGACAATGGTAGGGAGTAAGGATGAATAAACCTGTTAACAAAGTGATTGCTTCCATGTTCTAAATGTATTTGTGATACTTCCAGCATTACTATAGCATAACTCTACTTGGCTAGACTGAGATTCTGCACGTGTATATAATAATGTGGTTTCTGTTAACTTTTTATGGAGAATGGTAGGCAGACTTTCATTGTTGTGTTGTTTGACTGATGATTACATCAACAGCTTTTTAATGCATGACTGTAGCATATTTTTTCATGTACATTAATGATTCAAAACAAGGGATCAAGGCAGAGAAAGGACAACTTCAATCATGAGGAAAACCACCGTGTGGTACAGGGGGCCCAAAAAGCTGAAAGGACAAAAGCCTGGAGTGAAGTTGTCCTGGACATTAATGCAGTTGGTGGAAAAAAACACACATTAACACAGCATAAAAAGAGGGCAAATTATAAGTTAGGACATGTTAAAAGCAAGGTGAGGCAGAATGTTAGTGCACGTTCCAGTGCTGGAGAAAGGCCTCCGACAATTATTCCTTAAACAATCAGATGAGGAATACCTTCTCTCTATCCACGTGGATAGCTATGACATAGAAGGTGACAGCCCTAGAATAATGAGAGGTGGTATGCACTTGTCTGCTCAGGAAGGTTGGATTAAAAACAATAACACATATTTATTTAGAGAATTGAATGCTGGTATGGAATGGTTACATTAAACACATGGCAATTACTGTTAATAGATGAACCTTCTACATCTACACAAAATGACAATGAAGGCAGTGTGCATGGTAAGTGTGCCCCATACCTACTTAATAAGCATACAGCAGTGTATGTTAATTCTTTATTAGTAATGTTTTTAAATTATTTATTACACTGTTAGCAGCAGAAACTAACAGTTCCTCTATACCAATATTTTGGAGGATATCTACAGCAATATAACTGTTGGAGATGATGATGATGAAGATGACATAGTTATATTTATGCAGCAGCCTGAGGAAAGTGGCACTCAGTCCCCAAGTTTAATGGCAGGATCTCACACCCATAACATGTTAGCAAACTCTGCAGAAAGTGACAGTGCATCATAAAGTAAAGTGCATGCTTATATTACAATCATGTTTGCACAGGGAAATATCCATGAATTTCTGCACCAGTATCTCTAAACCCAGATGAATAGTTTGAAAATTATGGCAGTAACAGTGTCTACAGTGACAACTTCACAAAGTGGATCCTGGTATAGGAACTTGTTACAGCTACCCAAGAAACAGTTAATGCATGTGCTGAGACATTATTAAGAGTCATTGCACTGCTGCAGAAGGTCAGTTGGAAATAGTCAGAGTTCTTCAGGGCATACCTAGGCAGTTCCATCACTACATAAAAATGGCACAGAGTAGGGATAATGCTATTATCACACTGGTGCATAGTATGGTGTCACACCAAGCATCCATGGCTGCCTCCATTTGTACACTAGTTAGGATCTACCAGACTCAGGTCGGATTCAGTTTTGCAAGAGGAAGAGGATGAGGTACTGTCTGATCATGTGGGGGCAGATCAAATGAGTCTACAAGTGCTTCACAAGAAAGTAATGTAATTAGTTACGGGGAACAAGCACAACAGATTTCATGCATGCCACATCAGAGTTCATCTACACCTAGCAGAACCTCTCATTCAAGGTCCTATTCATGGTCCCACAGCACTGTCAGATTAGTATCTGCAGGATAACCTGTATCATGTAGTTCACAACATCAGGCCAACTCTCCATCCAGTCCTCATGACAGCCCCCTTTCAAAATCACTTGCACCATCACCTAGCCTATCTTTAGGAGATGTGTATGACACAGTTGACCCTGACCTATGGTGAATCAAGTGTGATATTTTGTTTACTTACAATTTGACCTTCACAAGCACAGATGAATGTTTAACTCTAATGAGAGTAAGTTATTTAACCAAGAAAAGGAGGGGACTTCAGACACTTTCCAACTGTATGTATTTCCTCCTGTAATGATACTGTTATAAACTTCATTCAACTGTTGAAAGAAAAGTGTATGTCATAACAAAAGATTGCAGCAAATAATACCATTAATGTTGTATGCACTGACCTTGTTACAGGTGTCAGTTACCTACAACTTCAGCATAGTAACATGCAAGCTTTCAGGGTGACACTAATAAGAAAATATATTAAAAATAGTATCCTGTCATGTAAACAAACACTGTTGCCATTTCACACTCACCACTGCACAAATTAAGATATTTTTTTCTGCGGCCATAAATTATTTTATAAGGCAAGATAAAATAATGTATATGCAGTACCTCAGAAGACAACATATTTCATACTGAGAAAACATTGCATAATATTTAAAAAATATGCATTAATTTATTTATTGACATTTGGTGACCGAAAAAGTCCAACTGCGTCAGGAACCCATTTTCACTGGAGGCCCAGGCCAGCAAAAATAATACATTTTCATTCAAATGCAAGGTATGAACTCATGTTAAATAATTAATTTAACATGTTTTGCTAATTGAACCACTTGAGAACATTAAGCGTGTGTGCACACTTAGATAAACCACCTGTGTAGAATTTATTGTGCAAAACTATTTTAAAAAAGTGGTTATTACTTATATGATTCTTAACAAAATCACTGAACAGAAGTCAGTATGATGCCTAACAACATCACTGAACAGGAGTCAGTGAGCACGGAGGTATGACTTTTACAAACAATATATGAGTGACTGTTCTTAAATATAAAAATAGATAGATAGATAGATAGCTATATTTGTACATATTATTTAAAGGTAAGAGAAAATCTCTGATGAAGAGTAGACAAGCACCAAACTGCACAGCCCACAGGTATCATTACATGCATCAATTACACTCTCTGTATTTTTACTAGAAATGCTAACCTGAATGCCATGGTCCAAAATTCTGGACTACATGCCGCTTCTTTACCTGTGCAGCCATGTGCCATGCATGAGCCTGTCACATAGGGTCTCTAACTACTGCAGTTGGCTGGTCATCATTAATCATAGTAGGACTGGAACTGGGAACTACAGTAACAGCATGTGTCACTTCACCACCAGACTGGCACATGATCATGTGCAGAATGCAGCACACAGTAAACATCCTGCACGCGGTAGCTGGATCATAATGAAGGGCACCTCAAGACTCATCAAGGCCCCTAAAATGACTCTTCAGTATGGTAAAGACCCTCTTGATAATAAATTTGGTCTAGGACAGGGTTGTATTGTAGTTCTCTTCTGCAGTTTTACATGGATTTCTCATTGGTGTCATTAGTCATGACACCAGTGAGTAATCCAGGTAAAGTCCTGAGGTGAAACTGGGAATGAGATGCAATGATCTACGTGTGTCAAGAGTACATCAAAGAACTGCTGCTACAGTATGCTCAAGGCAGAAGCCTGATGGATATACAATGTATCCTTAGTCTGTCTATGAACCTGTGGGAAGTATAGTGAGGGCTATATATACCATGCCATCTACAGGAAGAGGAAGTCCATGCATTCCTACAGTATGCCTTTGTGGGTCATACCTACTCACTAAGACACTTCTAATATCCCTGTTCAGTCTAAACCTATCTAGTATATCATGCTTGTCAAAATTATACTTGCTTATTCCCTATTTATATCTCTATCTTTTTGGCTGCGGAGTGCCAATGGCTGCGAGTAGTTTTGGCTCAGTCAAGACAAGCAGTTCACAATGGGATATAGTAAGACTAGCAGAAGTAAGTGATAGCATCTTCACGGACTGCAAAGTAGATAGCATAAGTGAGGGGCTCCTCTTTATATACCCTATTTGTGGATGGCACTAAAAAAATGGGAACATTTCACTATCAATCACAAATTGACAAGAGAATACTTCATTAGCATATGCTGTTTTACATCATTCCTCATTTACATGTCATTATGACTTCATCTGCTTACGCTTATTCATGGCCATCAAGCATAAGCATAAGTGGCCAAAATGAACTGCAGCTTGGCTGGGCTCATTCAGGTACAGCAAGGATAGCATTAACTTTTTCTCATAATCAATATAGATACCACCCTCAGTTTCTATTAGAGATGGTTATAGATTTCTGTCCAGTGTGTCCAGATCATATAGCTAAGTTGTCATACTATCAAACATAAAAGTGCATGTGTTTCTCCTAGAAAGGGAAGTTTTTTGTGTGTAGTCTCACAAAAAATGTTCTGTAGTTGTTTTTTTATATTTGAAATTATAATCTAATTGCAATCAGTAGCTTAGAGTCATATATTTTGTATTAATTGTCCTAGAAATTTTCAAAAGGTTTTAGAAATAAGATCCTATATTGTTAATTACTACAAATAGGCCTGTGTTGCCTTTAGGCCATTTCATTTCTTTTATCATTTCTTTTCATAAAAAACATATACAATTGATTTTTTTTCCTAGCTGGCAAAATCACTACATCATTTTAGTTCTTATGAAATTAGAATTAAAGTAATATGGGCCTCCAGATTTACAAACATAACGTGATCATGTACTAACTAAAATCCAGTGAGTTACAGAATGTGCTAGACAAAGTGCATAGTTCACAAAGAATATCTTACACCAAAACTCATTTTACAAAACATTTTTTGTTTATTGTACAAAGCCACAAATACTTTACAATCATGGAGTGTCTGAGACCAAGTGCACATCACCACACGTGCATAAAAAGCATGGAGTTCATGTGGCTAATGACTAAGGCCACTGGTGAACCAGCTATATCACTTGATCCCCATAGAAGCATCAGCGGCATTAATATTACCCTCCTAGGGACATATACATTTTGCAAAATGCAGCAAACAAAGGGGACTAAATGTGGAGCAAAGAAATATATTCCCAATCAGAAGAAGGATGTCACAATGTAGATCCATACTGTGAACCCAGTCCTAACATCACAGAAGCATAGCTATCAAAAATGTCAGTGTGAAATACAGCAAATGGTATTTATTGTGGGCATAGACTGAATGTTCTCCCTGTGTTTGTGTTGGTTTCCCCTGGGTGCTCTGGTTTCCTCCCATATTCCAAAGACATGCAGTAGGTGGATCTGACACTGTAAATTGAACATAGGTGCGAGTGTGTGCTATGGAAGAACAGCTGTGGCAGGGCTAGCCACATGGTGGTGTGAACCTTGGCTCTAGAAGGCTGTCACTGTTGATGTGCCACCCTGACCCCATGTGCAAAAATGTGAAAAGGGGGTGTGGATGAATGGAATAATAGATGGATGGATGGATGGATGGATGGATGGATGGATGGATGGATGGATGGATAGGTAGATATAAAATCAAAGGTGTTTCCTTGTCTGTCTAATATCTGTCATTCTGTTGGCTTAAGAATACCTGTTGACATGGATTGTTTCTTACAATTAAGAATGCAGTGGAAGGTTGATGGAGGAAAGACTGTGAAACTACCTTGCAAAGGCCAAGTTTGTTGTGTCTGCAATACAGAAGAGCATTGTTTTGGAAACACCACTGAGTAGAATTTCACTAAGGGCTTGGGATAGCCCCAGTGCCTGATCTATGTACATACTGGTCAGCCATGCTCTTTGTTGTCTTTGTGTTCCAAATCCAGTGGTGGAATGGGACTGGGAAGATGGAATGGGAAGCCAAGGATGTGATGTGCCTGACCATTCTTATTCTAAATTAGGCTATGATGATCAGTCATTAACTTCTGCCACAGTATCCCTCTAGCAATTATCAGTCAATTGACATCCTAAGCTATCCAACCCATGCAGCCTGTAGGACCTATATCATCTCCTATTTTCTTTCCACAGTGACCTCCACATTATTGGAGTTCTGATTTTAGGTGTGAGGAGGGCTGATAACCTTTCGTGCCTTCTCTTATAGGACTCTGTTGTTGATAACCCTTTACTTCTGGATTCATGGTCGGCAATCTAGAAACAAGAAGTTTTAATAAACAATAAGCAAGAGCACAACCCCGATAATGACCTTACATGTACAATCTGGGTGACATGTCAGCTTCTCCAGGAAGAGTGCATCTAATAATATATCCTACCACCAATACAATATGGCATGAATATGTGACGGTGTCTTTAGCAGCAAGGCCTGAATTTTGCTACGTAGGACAATATATTTTACATATTTTGCAATACTGAGAGATGCTGCACAGTAATTAATGCATTGTAATTACATATGCCACTCACAATATAATGTAGTCTAGAAAAGAACATGCATGTACAGATTGAGGAATAAATAACTGTCCAGCAATCACATGCAGCACAGTGATAGCCAGTGTTATAGCATATGTGCTGCTATCACCCTAGCAGTAGATACAGCAGTAAATGTCACTAAACATGGTGCAAAATGCTGGCACATGGGCAGGGTCTAGAACTGCAGAAGAATGCCATATGCTCCTTAAAACACACATGATTACTCTGCATATAGACATATAAACAAGTTGTACAATACTGGTCCAACATGATGGGCGAGATATCTCTTGGCACCACACACCCATCTCACAGGTGCAGGTGGTGCAAATGGAATATATATTATATAACATCACACAGAAATAGAGGGCATCATCTCCACATGTTGTTGAATCCTGACAGCCATGTCTATGTCCTCTGCTGGGCAGATAAAACAATAAATAAATACGTAATCTGGTCTGTGCTGCTGATGTGAAAGACCTCATAATGCCCTGTAATTCACAGTGATTCAGATGCATGTATGACATGGACACATCATTTAAACAGGCTATGGTTAGCAAATACATTGACGATTGTTCCTGCTGCACACATCACAACTCACTGTGACCAAATCACAAGCATCCTGCACTTCAGCGACAAATGTAGTTATTGTTTTGACATTGGCGACACAGCTGTCACTCACATACATAAAGTTATGTTTATAATGATATGTTTTGATGCTGTAAGTTAGAAAATGATGTAACAGTATTCATGTATGCTAGTATATAGTGATGTTGCTTGTACAGAGTGCTCAGTCAACATAAGCCCTACTAGTCACCTCCTCTAAGGTCCAATATGCACTGCAGTATCTTTTGATACTGACCGTTGATGAAAGGCAAAGTACAGTGTGTAAATAAAACTTACCATAAAAGTAGATGCTTTAATAAACCACTGTTGTAGTTTCCACACATAAATGGGTTATATCCTGCCCAGGATGTTACCAACATCCATCTCCTAAGTTTAGGACACCTTCCACACACCCCAACTGCAGGGAGGCTTATAGAGAGATATGTAAGAGAAGCAAGGACACCAAAAACTTTGCAGCTTTCTTGTCTCAAGAAGGTAGCTTAGAGCCCTGAAACATGCATACTAATAATAGTCAAAAGGCATAACCATTACCTACACAGTGTGCTAATAAAGACAAAGAATACATGTAAAAAAAATATATATATATATATATATATATATATATATAGTGAGAGAGAGAGAGAGAGAGAGAGAGAGACAGTATGCAAAATTTTCTCTCCCTCATTCCAGGGTTATGCATAAAACACATTGAAACTACTTTAGGCATGAAGATATATTTGTAAAGAAATGGAATCCATGAGGAAGACAATGTAGGACTGGCTCACCAGAATGGCTCGCAACTTAGATTCAAGGTGAGAAGATGTCAGAACAACAAGGAAGACAGACTTACATGTCATTCATGAACTGGTTCAAATGAAACAATGCTAAGTTTTGTAATTTCAACACTGTGATCCCAAGGAGGAGCCAGTTGTGTTTTGGACAACAAATGTGAGAGACCACACTCAAAAACTGTATAAACAGAGGAGATGAAAAAAGGAGGGGGACCTAAGGGAAGAAAATCAGAGATGGATGAAAAATGAACCTTGCTGGAAGAATATGCTAGGCCAGAGGATAATAACTCAGATGATTAATCTAGTACCAGAGGCAACTTGGCCTTAACAGCCTCCTGATTTTTAGAATGGTACCAACTGAAAATCTCTTCCATTTGCTCATATATGATTGTCTGGTAGCACATCTTCTACCCTGTTTTAATATAGTCAAAAATCTAAGATTAACAGACTGTGTAAACTGCAGCTTAAAAGAAGAAAATGAACTGGATGAATATCGTAGCTTAAATACTTTTAATCAGTAAGTGAGTTTGCCCCTTTCTACATAGCATAAACAACGTAACTTTATTAGACTGATTACTACAATGCCAAAATGTTGTTTGAAGATATAGTAAAGACACAGGATGCAAACAATTAATTAAATAATGACTATGTCATATAACATAAAAGTAGGTATATATTTTTTTTTCAAAACACATTTTATTTATTTTGATAAGTATAACAGAAATGATAAAAAAAAAAGAGTATTCAAATAACACAAATATTAAGCTATAATCGAGCCTTAATACATCAATGGTTAAAAGAAAAAAAAAAATCATAACCTATATACATATTAGGTTGCAATCATGTGAGAAAATTAATTTTCTTAATAGTTGCACCTTTAACTACCAATTATATAAGTAACTTTTAAAACTGACACTGGTGTTTAGCCCAAGGGGAGTGCAAGCATTCAAAAGAATTAGTCACTGACATTCCTTTTACTATGAATTTTCAGGGTTTCTATCACATTGTCGAACTTTTAAAAGTTCAAACGTCATATGGTCGACACCATGTGATCGAACTTTTAAAAGTTTGAATGTTTCAACGGAGATCCCCATATGGTGCGGCAATGGAAGTTTTCCATTGTCTGCACTGTAGTGCAATCTCGAAGTTGGTATATTTAAATAGTCAAGGGGGGGCACAGCCCCCCACATGGAGGTGAAGGGGGGCTTGCCCCCCTGCTTAAGCTTTCAGGTAGTTTTTTTCTGTTTTTTTAATTTGATTTTCTAACGTTTAAGAGTTTGAACATATGGTCTCGACCATATTGTTTTCTAACTTTTAAAAGTTTGATTATCTGATATAGACCCGAATTTCCAAGGTAGTTAAAGTTACTGTTTCAGTACCTGAAATTATTCAGTATTACTTCTATTTATCTTCTAGAAAACCATTTGGTTTCATAAACTGCATTATTTTCCTGTCAGATAATAAAATCCCAAAACAACTTAAGTTCAGTGCTGCTACACATCAGCCATCTTAGAATCTACCATATGCCATTCCTGCTGCTTTAATGGTAGTTCCCTATATCCATGCCTCACTTCATCAGTTACATGGCCTACAACGTACATTAGTTAACACTTGTGTGAACAGAGTGTCAGCTCCACTTGTGTTTGAAAGTTTAAGCAGGGGGGCAAGCCTGTGCATGTGTATATATTTACTGAATCAAGTATATTCATGAATGTTTTACTAAACTCCCCTATCTTATACTGTAAATAGAATTAGAGTAAGTGTCCTTCCTAGTATATATTTTCAATTAGTATAATTTAGATTGAACCATATCTCTGTTTGTATTTTACTAACTACTTACTTTCTTTATGTAAATGATTTGTTTTGTATTAACTTCAATGTGGAGCTTTTCTCCCCGGGCCTCTGCTGAAAATGGAAATGTATCCAGTTGGACTAGCCCAGTAAACAAATGTAAAATAAAAATAAAATAAATAAAATGTCATATGCATGCTCACAAATTAACAGTCTGAGCTTCTTCACTGCCTTACATATATGAAAGGAATCATATATTACATACTCAGAATTACATGTGAGTGCACTGCATAAATTATAACTATACTATTTGCATAATTAAAAATAGCTGCATTAGCAATACACCTTAACATGCTATAAGAAATGCATTTAAAGGTAACATATTTAACTCAAACAAATTCTTTGAGCAGAACTGAATGATTCACACATCCTTTAAATTCTTCTTTCTTTCTCTTTCTTTCTCTCAGAACCAATCCCCAACTCATACAAACATGACTTGTGGTCACAGTTCTCTTGTTATTACTAGTAACATTTTAAAAGCCACTTTATATATAAATAAGGGAAATATATGGCCATCTTCCAGATCATATGTTGCTGCTGGTAAACTAAGCAGGATTTATTATCACTATCTATTTATTCTGCCATAAATAAATACTTAGTGATGGTATCAACCAAATATCTAGGGTAACACCTTAACACAATCCTTTGGCCACATCTCATATACTGGAATTCATTACTGCAGCCTTTGCTGTGAGGTCAATCAACCTAACACAGTGTCTGTGAAGGAATGCTATTGTAATACAAAAATTATTACTCCGTTTTCTTTTTGTACTCACTATTTACAGCTTAACAAGGCTTCTTATCATACAGATAATCAAAACTTGAATAACATGATGTCTGATTAACTGTATGTCTTTCTTTTGTACCTGCATTATCATGAAAAGTTAAATGTTAGGCTTTATTACTATCACATGGTTTCAAGCATTTTTCCATTATATTATACTCAGGCAGATTCATGCAGCCTATTTGTAACAAGCTTTTGCAAAATATTAATTGTACATACAGCCAGATCCTGAGCAAGAATGATCCTTTGCTTGTTAGTTGATTCAGCTGCTCTCTACAAATGTATAACTTTTCCAAGGGGTAGTCTGAACTATGAAAAAACATTTACTTTTTACTCTTCAGCTTTATGTTGTAATAAATTCTGACTGTCCGCAACAAATCAAGCACCTATAAAAATCTGCAATCTTTAGCAGATACATGGATTTCCTTTTTTTTTTGTTTTTTTTGGAAAAACACTAGAAGATGAAAATCTTGAACTATCTGAGTAATGACAAAAATGGTGTACCATCATAATGTCGGCAGGCACATCGTCGAAACAACTTCCGCAAACTCCAAACTGTGACTTCTCAAAGCGTCAATGCATATATTCCAAATCACAAAATATTGCCTCCTTTTTGATCCATGGTAGCACTTGTTTCAGGCATGGAGCAGTTGGAAATGTCGATGTTCGCTGTTATGTTCAACTTTCAGAAGTATTGGTGGTATGGAATTCACGGAAATGTTCAACCGTGTACACGTTTAGGGATGTGCCTGCCGACATTATGATGGTATACCAGGAAAACATGAGATTATTATGGAATTTGGCATTGTAAACCATAACACTTATTCACAGCAACCTCTTATTTCTTCTCATGTTTCCTACATGCAATTATATCAGTTTGCTTTATTATATGTTTTTACCTTATTTTGCATATGTATATATGTGTTATGTATCTATCTAAACCCCCCAGGCAAACACACACATACACATACAAACATTATACACAAACACATATGGACGAGCATGCATGCGTGCGCACATACACACACACACGCGCACGCGTGCACACACTTTTACATATATTAATAAGTATAACGACAGAGTGAAGGCATGCTATTGACCACACTGACATTAATATAATTCTCATGTTTCTACTCATGAAAATTGAATTTCATTTTTTAAGAGAGAGAAATCAGTATCCCTGATCATTCACTCATGTCTCATGTAATTACATACATACAAATCAATATGAACACTGATTTGTAATGGAGAATATGAATTGCACAGCACTGCTTAAATCTTTCCTTTAGTATATAATAAATCAGTCCATGGTTTACTGCACTGATTACATAAATTAAATACCTCTATTGTATAACTTCCAAGGTGAAGAAAACTAACAAGCTACAGTCCTTTAGGTAGCTGTTTGGACAGATAAAGCATATGACAGGGTGCCTAGAGAGGAGGTTTGGTATTGTATGAGGAAGTTGGGAGTGGCAGAGAAGTATGTAAGAGTGGTACAGGATATGTACAAGGGTAGTGTGACAGTGGTGAGATCTGCAGTGGGAGTGACAGATGTGTTTAAGGTAGAGGTGGGATTACAGCAAGGATCAGCTATGAGCCCTTTCTTATTTGCAGTGGTGAGGGACAGGTTGACAGATGAGATCAGACAGGAGTCCCCGTGGACTATGATGTTTGCAGATGACATTGTGATATGTAGTGAGAGTAGGGAACAGGTTGTGGAGACCCTGGAGAGGTGGAGATATGCTCTAGAGAGGAGAGGAATGAAGGTCTGTAGGACTAAGACAGAATATATGTGTGTGAATGAGAGGGAGGATAGAGGAATGGTGAGGATGCAGGGAGTAGAGTTGGTGAAGGTGGATGAGTTTAAATACTTGGGATCAACAGTTCAGAGTAATGGCAAGTGTGGAAGAGAGGTGAAGAAGAGAGTATAGGCAGGGTAGAATGGGTGGAGAAGAGTGTCAGGAGTGATTTGTGACAGACGAGTAACATTAAGAGTGAAAGGGAAGGTCTACAAGAGGGTAGTGAGACCATCTATGTTATATGGGTTGGAGACAGTGGCATTGACAAAAAGGCAGGAGTCAGAGCTGGATGTGGCAGAGTTAAAGATGTTAAGATTTGCACTGGGTGTGACAAGGGTAGACAGGATTAGGAATAAGTATATTAGAGGGTCAGCCCGGGTTGGACGGTTTGGAGACAAAGCCAGAGAGGCGCGATTGTGTTGGTTTGGATATGTGCTGAGGAGGGATGCTGGGTATATTAGGAAAAGGATGCAAAGGATGAAGCTGCCAGGTAAGAGGAAAAGAGGAAGGCCTAAGATAAGGTTTATGGATCTGGTGAGAGAGGACATGCAGGTGGTTGATGTGACAGAGCAAGATGCAGAGGACAGAAAGAAATGGAAACAGATGATCCACTGTGGCGACCCCTAATGGGAACAGCTGAAAGAAAAAGAAGATGTGTGTGTCATCTGTGATGTCCACCACTTAACCAATGGGCAGGAAAGGGCTTAGCAGACAGCCCTGATGTACTGACTTGCTCACTAGTCCTGAGATATATGTCACATCACACATTTGAACATAGCGATATGCCACGTATGTCAAATACTGGTCTACCCATTTGGTGATAAAGATGTTCATGGCCACATATGACAGTGTTGATTGAATACCTCAGTGTGGATTTTTGTCAAATGCCTTGACCTGTTCAAGTTCTACAAGATGATACTTTTGTCATCATGCATGCCCTCAATAACCTCATTGAGGACATCTATTAGATGTAACAGACCTGATGTAGTAGTAACAAGTCACACAGGTCTATTACACATACCTGGAATATTACTAGTGTACATGTAGAAAAGGTTCATGATGTCAGGTGGATGCATCTTGATGTACACCCTTTTATTGGAACGTAGGCCAAGTGGAGCGTGTGTTGAACTATGTATTCAACCATATCAAGAAAGTGTGTGTGCTGGATCTGATTCACTTCAGAATCTCGAAATTCGAAACATCGAATTTCATATGACTGAGACCATATGATCGATGTTTTGGAATATCTAAATTCTGAAACCAATCCAAAAAAAAATACAACAATTTAAATGACATGGAGGGCTGTGCCCCCTACACCTTTGCTACTTAAATATTCCAACTACAAGATCGCACTACAGTGAGGAAAAGGGAAACCTTCCATTCCGCACTGTATGCAGATCTCTATTTACAAAGTTGGGATGCCGAAAGTTTGATCATATGGTCTCGGCCATATGAAATTCAGTCTTTCAAGATTTTGGCATTGTAAAGTGTTCCAGCTTTATCACACCATAGATGATCAGTGATGTTGTCACAGCACATAAATTCCATGTGATAGGCCTGAATGTAGGTAAGACAGTGTATACTGCCTATTGTTATCTGGCCGGGTCTATATTAGAACATCGACTTTTTAAAACATCGAATGTTCTAATATCGACCCCTAGTCAGCGAACGCTGACAATATCGAACATGCAGAACAGCAAATTTATTCCCAGGGAAAAAATTCACTGTTCCGACACATACACACAACACAAACACACCAAACAAACAGCAATCCACACATATAAACCTAAAATCCTACATCTAACCCTATACTAAACTGTACACACACCACTAGCTATCCACTTACCTTAACCCAAACCCTAACCCTAAGGTCCGTCACTATCACACACTCACCTACCCCACCCTAATCCTCACGTCCACACAATCGCACACTTACCTGACCCGCGCCCTAACCCAAACTCACCTACCCCGCTCCCTAACCCTCATGTCCACACAATTGCACACTTACCTGATCCCAACCCATAACTTTCCACCACAGTGCACATAGCGAAGCCTGAGGAACGGCCGACCGAATTCCTTCCCTAGGAAGAAATTTGATGTTCTGCAGCTTTGATATTTTCAGCGTTCACTGAATAGGGGTCAATATTAGAACATTCGAAGTTGTGAAACTTTGATGTTCTAATATAGACCCATCTGGCCTAGGGTTTTGACACAATTACACACAAAGGTATTATTGAGGAAGCGCCCAAGCTGGGGATTAAACCTTACATCAGTTGATGAGTAAACAACTGGTTCAGTGACAGAGCACATCATGTGAAAGTTGGTGAATCAACCTGTTCCAGTAGAAATGTCACCAGTGGCAAACTCCAGGGATCTGTGCTTGGTCCTTCACTGTTTGAACTGTATTTCTTGATAGTTCAGGCTAAAGTATATAGCCTTTGGCTTACCAAGTTTGCTGATTTTTGGATATTGTATGCAATCACTGAGTCCACCAATGGTGAAAACATAGTACATAAGGAGCTAACACACACAACTGAATGGTGACAAAGGCACACAATGTATAAAAAAATGCAGAAATGTGTCCATCTGAAAAGTGGAGTTCCATGTTAATCACAGCATTGACAACAGTCCTGCTATACAGAAACCCAGTGATGCAAGCACTGGGAACACATTTAGATAGCCAATATGAAATCTGACCACCAAGTGTCCATACTGCAACTGAAAGCCTATTTTGGTCACATCATAAGTCACCCCATCATACTGAGATCATAGCATTGTATGACAGCACTATAGTCAAATCTCATTACAGCATTTATAGATTATAATGCACATTTTTACATGTACCTCACCAGACACATGTAGCACTGGGAGAGACCACAGGGCTTTCTCAGTAAGATAACACAGGGCCTGCACACCATGCCCTAATGTATATGGATAGATTAAAAGCAATGTCACTGTAAACTTTATTGTATAGGATGAGGAGACTTTTGCCTGGACCCTAGGCTGGTCTCTGACCTGGCCCTGGTGGGAGTACTGCATATCCAAAAATATGATATAGCTGATGACATCAGCAGTGCCTATTGAGGAGAAGATGACAGTGTCCCACATTGCTGGTATAAAATGCTCTCTCTAATGTCAAGCAACAGCTCACACACACACAAACACACACACACACACACACACACACACACACACACACACACACACACACACACACACAGACACACAGACACACACACACACACACACACACACACACACACACACACACACACACACACACACACACACACACACAAAAACACACGTGACTACAGTAAGAACAGAACCCCTACGTATCTAAGTACACAGACTACACAACACAGTACTAAATACAAATGCCTCAGCTCAAGTCCAACATGGATTATGTCAGTCAACGCTTTATAGCTGATGACATCAGCAGTGTCTGTTGAGGAAAATATAACAGTGTCCCACATGCTGGTGTATATTGCTCTCTGTAATGTCAAGCAACAGCTCTCATACACACACACAAACTCAATCAACTGCAGTGAGAATAGAACCCCTACCTATCTATGTACACAAACTACAGAACACAATATTAACACAAGCACCACAGCTCAAGTCTGATTTTTACAGCAGTGCAGGTGAACTTATAGTAGATGACATCAGCAGGCCATGTGGGCAATAAGAGGTTGGGAGGCCTGTATGAAATGGATGTGTAGACATGAGCAAGTATCAACATACTGGCAATCCATGTAATTGGAGAAGTAAATGTAGGATACACATGTCTGTTTTGCTGTTTATACACACACACACACACACACACACACACACACACACACACACACACACACACACACACACACACGACTGCAATGAGAACAGAATCCCTATCTATCTAAGGTGCAGAGACTACAAATCACAGTACATTACACAAGCACCATGGCACAGGTCTGATTTATACACGAGTGCAGGTGAACTTATACTAGATTACATCAACAGGCATTGTGGGGTAGGCACATAGCCTCATAGGTTCATATGATGCTACTAACCTAATAGCACTAGGGTGTTTAGAAGGTTTAGAAGCCTAGCTGTCTAAAAACATAATCACCCTTATTGGGCATAATTGCATGGTCATTTTTCACAGAATGTATTTGTGAGCAGCACTGACTTGTCCTGTCCATGAGGGACATAGGTGCTAGCCCAGAGGTGACTTTACAATCACCCAACCAGTAGTCAAGTTGCGCTTGAACAAGGTCATTGAGGGTCACTGCTTCACATGCAGTGGGGGCCTAATCAGAGGAGAGTGAATCATTGTGGGATATATCTGTCCCCCCAGCATGTTCTCCTTATGTCACAAGGTTGAAAACCCTGGGGCAGATTGTAGTTGGCCCATTTGAATTGCATATGTTCCTCATTTCCAGAAGGGCAGGGTATGAGACTGCTCTGCAAGCCAGTCATAGGTCTCCTCTCAGCAGCTTGCATGATACTGAATACAGTGATGGATATGTCAGTGTTTCCATGTATGTCAGATTTGAAGGCACCACAGCACAAGTTTAATTTATACGAGTGCAGGTGAACGTATAGTAGATTACATCAACAGGCTATGTGGGGTAGGCACATAGCTTCACAGGTTCATATGAGGCTACTAATCTAATAGCACTAGGGTATTTAGAAGGTTTAGAAGCCTAGCTGTCCAAAAACACAAGTACCCTTATTGAGCATAATTGCATGTTCATTTTTAGCAGAGTGAGTTTGTGAGCAGGCATCTGGTGAGATACAGTGATGTGAGCATTCCACTCCATTATTGTTGTGATAAGGGTAGAGTACATCCGAGGTATGACTTCTCTGGTCTTGGATGTGATGTCCATATGTATGATGTGTGTCATGTACATTGTGTGTGTCACCACTATGGGCACATAGTGATGAAAGTGTAGATTGCTCTCAACATGTGTTCCCAAGTCTCACAACATTGTTTTAAGCTTAGGGGTTGCTATGTATATCATAATTTGCAGGAGTATGTCACTGACAAAGGTGACAAAGAGTGATTGTATGTTTAAGGTTTAGTCAATGAGTTTGTCATCAATCATCAGTCTGTGTCAGCCCCTACTGTAATATGCTACCATCATTGGGGGACTCTATATGAGTGTATCCAGCTAACAATCATCTGCAAACTTGACAAACTACAGGCCATCTGCTGTTGTCTGTGCTTCAGGGAAGTAATTCCCAAACAGCTGAGGGCCCAGCAGAGATCCTTGTGGTATTCCACTGGTGAATGGGCTAGTGGTGGAGGTGCAGTTCCCATCATTGAGAGTGTGTGTTCTGTCAGAGAGCCAGCTGGCTCTCCATCTACTGTATGGTCTAATTCCCACATGGGGGATCTTCACTATGAGATATGAATGGCGGGTAGTGTCAAAGGCCTTGGATAACTCAACATAGGCAGTATGTCCTGCTATCCCTCATACAGGTCCTTTGCGTCAGTATCCAATAAGTCCACATGGGTCAATAAGCAAGATCTACCCTTGACAAAACCAACATGGGTAGGATCAAGTGTGTTTAAGGTCAACTATGTCTCTTTGGATATGGTCCATGCTGATTCCTGCAGAAGCCTTGCAGATAAGGCTTTTTGGGCATAATGGGTCAATAGGTGTAGTTCTGCATGATATCAGATTGATGTGTATTACATTGCACACAATATTTGATGTTACATTTTGTAGTGTGGTTTATATATGTGTGGAAAAAGTACTGAGACTCCAGGTTTGTAGTGCTTGGGGGGAAGGGTGCCAACACATGGATGTATTTTAAATGTATGACATATAGTTAGATAGGGCCCTCAGTTTGTAATGTTTCTACATGTAATTTCATGTCATACAAAGGAAATTGACAGTAAACAGTAGTGATACAGAATAATATATACATTTCCATAGTGCTATGAGCAGTGGGTTTGCGAGAAGGATAGCAAAGTGTATACGCATGAGAGCTACACATGTTTGCACACAGCTAAGCAGTGCACAAACACAAGCTGCATTACTAAAATCTAACAGTTATTATTGAGTCTCTGGAATATACCTGCTGTTAACTGCCTCTGGGGTGGCACATGTTAATGCATTTAATGCAATGATACTTTCCTTTTTGGGGTCAGATGGTACTGAGTTTGAATAAAACTGTAACAATTTTAGCTACTTTCGTGTTACTGTTGCTGTGCATAGATGCTCAATGCACACCATCGCACAATAATGCATTAAAGAAAGGAAATGGAGAAAATAAGACAGTTGTAAAATGGGGATCAAGCAGGGGGAAGAACAAAGGGAAAGCAATACAGGAATGTACAGGAGAGAGGTAGAAAAGAACAATCGCTCTCCATTTCTTCAACAGAAAAAAATTATAATATATGCAAAATATGAGCTGAATTTAGACTGTCACCTCCAGGGGAGGGGTAACCACAACTCAGTCACACTGTATAGTGAATTGGACAGAATCAAGTGTGTCAAGAAGTCACATTTGTAAAATGGAGAGCTGTGTATAGGACATTTTTTTTTTGAGAGAGAGAGAGAGGAATGTTGGGAGGGATGTAGGTATATCTGGTCTTGAGTAGCTGAGGAAGCAATTGCAAACAGACAACAAAAACAAGACAAGACAAGACACAAGGATGATGATGGACACAAGAGGTCAGGGGGACAGCATGGATGGCATGAGGTCGGGGATATCCAGGACGCATACTCATCAAGTTGGGTGACAGTGAGAAGTGAGTCGTCATCCACTGGACTGTCATCACTGTCACCTCACTCAATGTCTCCCTCTCCTCCTCCTGATCCTATGTAAAATGAGGGAGAGCAGCCCCTACATCCAGAGTAGGTGTGCACCAACAGTGTGCTCCACAACCATATGCACCATACCTGGCAGTTCAGCACAGGTGATAAACTAACCATCTCTGCCACTGCTCCCAGAGGAAATCACTGGACTATCCTCCAGGGCAGAACTACCTGAGGGTGCAGGTAGTGCATGAGTAGCAGATGTGGTGCTGCTAGGTTGGCTCTTAGACATGCTCTGCAATGGTACTAGGGCTGATAGGTTGAGGCAGGTAGATCTTTTGAGGAAGGCCTACCACGCTGTGCTGTGGAACATTTATTGATGTAATAAACATGGATGAAATGGACACATTTTGATGACACATAATAATATAAAACAAAAAAGAGAGAGAGAGAGAGAGATAAGTGTAGGGGTGAGAGAAAAATGAGATAAGATCAGTACTTTCATATGTAACATACAATGCATTAATACAATTATTTGACTCTATTATCTTACCCTTTACTCTTAAGACAACCACCCCAATAAATAATTATTACATTAAGACTAACAGCTCCTAACAGATGCACACTAAGCTACAGATTTCAGCAAGTACTTCTTTACATGTGCATATATTGCACATATACATGCTCCAGTTACATATATTAATGTTTACAGCAGTGCATGTGTGCCACTGGTATAGAGTTTTTACTTTAAATTTTTAAGTTACACACAATTAAAGAATTAAC
Source organism: Protopterus annectens (assembly GCF_019279795.1). Taxonomy (NCBI): domain Eukaryota; kingdom Metazoa; phylum Chordata; order Ceratodontiformes; family Protopteridae; genus Protopterus; species Protopterus annectens. Next base: position 1,060,432,864 of record NC_056727.1, on the reverse strand, counting down.
AGTATTGTATAGATGGGAAGTGTGGTATCTGAACCTACCACCTCTGTCCAAAGTCTAATATCGTACTCTTGGATTGTTCAACAGACTAATGCATGCATACTTGCTTTTATATTCAAGATATGCAAGCTCAATTTGATATAACTCTATAAAATACCAAAAAGCTATCTTTAACTTTTAATTCTACAATAACACTACTCTTCTACTGCATCCATACCACATGCCTCCCTCATCCTCGCCAATCTAGTGCCATGGGTCCTAACTTTACCCTCCCTTTCCATGACAGCTGTGGAAAAAAACAGAGCAGAACAGAATACCATTATGAATACCAGTCTTGCCTATATTTAGCTTTTAAGCCATATAAGTACTGTCTGTAGTTGATACTTACACATCTGTGGGATGTCCGCCATCCCAAATTCCTTGATGCAAGCATCAAGGTTACCCCTCCTCCTCTGGAGGTCATTGTAGTGATGTCTACATTGGTCAACAGTGATGAAGATGCTGGTAGCAGTGGTTACAATCCAGGCAAACTATACCAAGCCTCTGACTTATACTGGGACCCAGAATAGTCCCCCTCAGCAACCTGGCACTGTGGTGTTTCACTAAAAGTCCAACAAAAATCTTGGACTCCTGGCACCCCATCTCTGATCCCTAAATCTCATACCCTTTCCATGAAAATCAGTCATGTCTACCATGGTTTGTGAGCAATGAAGAATGATGGTTTCCCACCAGTTCTAGTTATTGCATTTACAGGGAGTGTGCACACTGCTTGAAAATGTTGCTCACTGCTTACCATCATGCAAATACAGTGCATGGTGGTGTGCACTGTTGAGAAATGTGTTTGTGAGATGGTAAGCAGTGAGCAACAGTGGCAAGCAATACAATTTCTAGGTTATTTGATGTACAGACAGTTGTATATGTGTGTTTGACAAATGTGAAGGCTATAGCAGTCCAGAGAGCAGAAATATAGTTAGAGGAATATAGTTTATAGTATACCCATAGTCATACATTTGATAATAAATGGATAAGACATAAATAAATATATGACTAACACACAACTAGTGTCCCATCCCTCATACACATAATTAATATCAGCTACACTATGTCAAGTGTTATAAGTGAGAGTGACTATATTGGGAAGTGAAACAACAGCAGAAATGCTCAGAATATACTGTATTTGAACCCAGACCATGTGTTTGGCAATCATACATTTACACCAGTTGCCACAAGTGAGTTGAAATGATAGCTGCTTTTGTTTCAGTTCATTGCTATAAACTTCAATGTCACAACAGTAAAAAAAAAAAAGTTGCATACCTTGTACTAGAACCCAGAGCCATTGATAATCCATCCCTACACTTACACCTGTTGCCACAGGGGCAAACAGTGCTGATCATGCATTTGCAAATACGGACTGCGTACCTTGGTCTATAAAAATGGTACAACTTCACTAGGCATGAAAAGGCCCTAGGGCTATTAGCCTTGTAACCTCCAATGAACCTAAGGTCATTATGGTAGTAGTCTCATATGAACCTATTAAGGTATGAACCTATGCAGGCCTGTCAACACCTTGGGCAGGATTCACGAAGCCTCCGTGTAAATGATACAAGACTTACACGGAGGCTGCATTTAAACGGTGTGACGTCAGCATGTCATGCATATGCATGAGGGCATGCTGAATCATACCTAAGGCTAACACGGTCCGTGGAAGACAGTAGGGGGCATGTCCGTAGGCTGAGCCCTGCAAGCGGACACGCCCCCAGAAGAGTAAAAGTGCCCAAAGTAAACACCCATGACAGAGGCCATGGAAATGTGAATAAACACAACACAACACATGCCCCCACAGACTATGAACATAAAATATATAAATGAACATGTTATATATTTTTTTAAATCGTAAAGATGTTTGCCCGTGAGGGCGTGCCCGTAGCTTAGCCACAGTTAGCAGTCAGTGGAAAAGCATATAAGAACTAAATATGTAAAGTAAGCCAAGAAGCAATAGCGTAGCGGTAGAGACGTCGGCTGAAGAGCAGGCAGTCATGGTTCGAGCCCCCACAACATCAATTTTTATTTTTAGTAAAATAAGTACGAAACAAGTCCCTGACAAATATGTACACATATAAAATTATATTTTATGTAAAATGTAATGAAATAGTCCATTTATTTTGAAGAAATGTGAGAAAACAAAACCATAAAAAATGCGAGATGTGCCTATAGCTGAGCTACAGTTTAACTAGGTGAGTGCATCTGCCCGTAGGTGAGCAGTGGTTTAACAGGTGTAAAATGAGTGCCCATAGGTGAGCAGTGGTTTAACACGCTGAAATTGTGTGCCCCTAGCTGAGCTGAGTGTAATATGCGTGTTAACAGCCAAATGAAGCGTAAACCAGCGTACCCCATTTGCGCAGAGCTGCGCACCGTGCCAACAAGCTAACCGACGGGCAACGTTGAGCAAGCTGTATCAAAACTGCCTTTACACAGACACACCCTCTAGCCTGTCTAGACAGTCATAAAAAATAAAAAGCAGTGGCCAGGTTCGAAACCAGGATACTATGCACCATAGTCAAGGTACTGAACCACTAAGCCATGACAACAGTACCTAGAAATGCAGTAATAGCAAATATATAGGAATGAATACAAAGTGGAGCATGACAAAGCAGGTTTTGTGAAGTTGATACAATTCCAAAATGGCCAATCACAGATATGTGCGGGAAAAACGGCATATATAAGCCCCATAGGCGGGAATACACAGCATAAACGATTGTAGAACTAACCTGCAGCCAGAATGTCAGGAGTAGGTGAGGGTAGTTGCTTTCAAGCACAGAGGTGGGGCATTGAGGAGTCCAGATACATGGTCTGGCTCCAAGTCCACAATCATGAGGCCCAACTTATGCAGGGCCAGGTCCTTTGGGGAGCATATAGGGCTGAGGCGTGGGACCGGTTGGCTCAGGATCTCACCAGTGCCACAGGGATTCCAAGGACTGGTGAGCAGGTCCGTCACCACCATGCGGACCTGAAGAGACGTAAGCAGGAACAATTGAACCTTTGGATCCAGGAGGCCCGGCAAATGCCCAACGCCCCACTACTGAGTAAGTTACATTTAATTATGTATGTAAGAAATTAAACTAGCTGATATTATGGAGATGTGTATTCCAATATTACTTAATTTATATTACAGCTGCAGGTGTCCGTTCTGTGAACCGCAGAGCCTATGGCGATAGGCTGGTGCGGTTGCGCCACCAGGCAGGTCAATAATCCACTCCCAGTAACTGTAAAGAAATATAAAAGTATGACAGTTAGCAAAAGAGTGCAGTGTAGTCACTAAGTAATAAAACGTGCAAGTAACAGTGTAAGAGTGTTTGCAAGTATTGCTTGATTACAAAAGCGTGTTGCAGTCTGTAATCCAAATAGAAAAATGAAAATGTCTGAAATAAAGTCTGAAATAAAGATGCCCCACCTGTAATATAATAGTACACAACCTGCAGCAGGCTGAAAAGTACAGCTGCAGAAGATGAGCAAATCACATGTGTAAAATATATCCCTGTTGAAATACTGAAACATGACAGAAGTGAGACTGCTGGAAAGGATTGTAATAACTACAGGTAAAACATGTCAATAAAGCCTAGAAGTAAGTACCATCCTGAATAGTAAAATGAAAACAAGTGAGAGAGTGTGAGAAAGAGTTATGAATCCACCAATAAGGTAGTAATAACCCCTGAATAAAGTATACTGCAGGCAGTACAGAATGAAATGAATGTGACAAGTAGAACCAAACTGCGAAATGTGTTCAAAGTGTTGCTGCAGCTGGAATGTGTATCCCAAAATCTGGATATGTTGCTCTCAGTCTGCAATATGCAGATAGTATGATTGTCTGAAATACCAAACATCCACAGTTGTCTATAGCTATATAAAGCAAATGTAGCAGGATGATGTAGCTGAACAAAGCCAGATATGAACGTGTATGAAGAACAATAAAATGTATATTGATGTAGCAGTAACAGTCCTATCACCAAATTGAAGTAGTTATCATATAGGAAACTGTAGTTAGAACAGTAGTGTGTATATATCTGCAGCTATTAGAAATGTACAGCATATGTATTGGTATTCGAAGGTGTTAACATTATTTTCTTCACCCCACCCTATAACCACATATAATCCATTCCACGTGAAATTGGTATGTGCAATCACAATTAACACCCCTGGACATTTGTCCTGTTGGGTCATAAATATTTGCATGTACGTTAATGCATCTGCCCTGTTCATACATCTAAACCTGATGGCCTGTTGCCATCAATCAACCCTGCATGTTGTTGGACTGTGTATTGCTGCTCAAATTATGTATGTGTTATGCTTGCTGTTCAATGGTGTGAATATCTGGGTGTTTGGTTAATGGGAATACTAATGCATGCTGTTACAACTTATTGCGAATGGTATTGTATGTTACTAACCCAAACTGTCATGACATAATGCAAAACATAGGACGACAGGGAAGGCGGGTTCCAGTGGACCCACCTCAGCTGGCGAATGCACCTGGCACTAGTGCCCAGTCTGGACCCTCCTCCAGTGGCCCTGTGCCACCTGCGGGTGGAAGTGCTGCAGGGGATGGCGCCCATCCCCCCTCTGCAAGTGTGGCCGGAGGAGAACCACCACTCACCCTCCGTAGCGTCCGGACTGTGGTGCGTAGAGAGATCCGGAACTCTGTTCTTGGGCCCCTACGCCAGCTTGAGGCACAGGTGGCACAACTTACGGGCATGCCTGTTGCCTGACCTACACAGCCCCCAGCACAGCCCCATCCTGAGCAGTGAAGGAACAGTGGCAACTGCCCATGGGTGGGGATATCAGTTCCACTGTTGCCATCTGTGGGCTCATGGGCTCTGGATATCCAAACATCCGTCCCCGTCAATTGTGTAACCCCCACACACGTGTCATACACCACCCCTGTATGCATCTTGTTTGTCTTTTCTGTTGACCTACCCAACCTACCTCCCCAGCTATACCGACTTCCTTCATCTGACATACCACTCTCACCTGAAAAAAAAAAAAAAGGGCACTCTGTACCCACAAAAAAATTACGCCCCATACATAGCTGCCCATTCCGCACACATGTCTGCTGGACATGGAAACTATCAATTACAATTGGCTGTACAACAAGTATTATTGTTGTCCTGACACCTCTCTCAGGGGTGGAAGGTTTCAAATGTCACACCAAATTACATACATATGCACAGCTGTTGCTGATGAAGAAATGGGCAGCTATGGGCCTTACCTACATCCCTCCTGCAAAACCCAAGCTTGTTTCCCTACTGTCTTACCCTCTTTGTGACCCCTTTTTCACCACTTTCCTGTCTCCCCATTTTCATTTCTTTCAAAGAAAATAGCGCGGGTGTGCGCCAGAGTAAGCACTGTTAAGCTTTTGTAAGCGGGTGTGCGTGGAGCTGAATGCCAGTGCGCATGCGGGAGCTCCACGCAAGCCAGCGCTAACCTGGTTACAACTGCTTAAAAGTGCCTTAGTCACTCTGATTGACAGGTCCTGTAGTCAGTTCAAAAGCAAAATAAAATCCCACTGTCAGTCCCGAACCCAGGACCTTGGAAACAGTAGTCTGCATGACCTACCACTAAGCCATGACTCTTATACAAGAACATTGTGCTAAAATATATATATATCATGTAATAGTAGGAATGAATGTAAAGGGAATATAGGATGTGTAGTACACAAAGCATGTCATTTATACTTACTGTCAAAACTAGTGGATTTCCATAATAGTAGTGTGTGAACAGAAACAGCCATGCTAGTTGGTAGCTAGTAGGTAATAATGTCAGTTAATGTACATATATAAATGTATGTATATTTATATATATATATATATATATATATATATATATATATATAGTAGTAGGTGTCAGTGTGCATACACACTTACTACAGGAAACAGGAGAGAGGAATGGAGAAATGTGAATCTACAACACAGCCTGAATCATGAGAGAGATACTAACCTTTACACTCACAGAACAGTGTCCACAGCATACCAGCATGGTCCCCGCCCTTACAATCTGAAAGGGCAACGCCTATCTCACATACCCTTTTATAGCACTGTCCTGAAATCACAGTGAGAACTGCAATCAGTACACAACTGGCTGCATGCAATTAGCAAATGCTAGCTTACAATTGGTGCAGAGGCCATCACATGGACTTATGCAGATACCTACAAAAGCATCCTGTACTCACACTCCACACATGCAATACGTTAATTGCACTGTCTGGAGGCAGACAGAGAGAGAGAGAGAGAGAGACAGAGACAGAGAGACAGAGAGAGAGAGAGAGAGAGAAAAAAAATAACACAAACAACAACACACGGTACACAAACTGAGTTGAAGCTGTCAGCAGTGACAGTGCCAAGCCGTGCCAGCAGCAGCAGGAAGCTGTAGTAGTGGTAACGCAACCAGCTGCGACAAACACAGGTAATGTAAAGTAACAGGTTAATAGTCTGCATACTGTGAACCCTCCATATGTGTCATAGGTCTGTATCTATAGGTATGTCCATGTGATATGTTGTGTGCACGTAGTTCCACCCAAAGGGGATGACTATACATTACATGTCATTCAGTGTTAGGCCATGATCCTGGCAGCAGTTTTCCGTTGCAGTGACGCCTGTCTGTAGGATGTGTGTGTCAGCTGGTGTAACGACTATGGCGCTTAGTTAGCAGTCATCTGGGAACTTTGTCATCCACAACCCGCACATGTTTGCTTTTACATCTGAGAAATAAATGTCAAACAAGAGTGGTCCTAGGACAGAGGCCTGTGGGATATCACATGTGACTGGCATTGAGTCTAACATAACTCCTACAATATCGATATTATGGATTCTGTATGTGAACCAGTGTGCAACCCATCATGTGACATATGTAGTAACATGTAAGCTAATGAGCTTGTCTATGATGCCTGAGTGGAGTACTGTGTTAAAGGCCTTAGGCAAGTCCAGGTAGGCTGTATGGATTGTGTTGCCCTCATCAATGGCTGTAGTGACTGTTTTGAAAGGTCAACCAGGTTCAAAAGGCAGGATCAGCCCATCACAAAGGCAAACTGGCCAGGAACAAGTGTCTGCAGGTACCCAATATCGCTGTATATGCGTCCCATACTGAATCATTCCATAGCTTTGCAGACCAGGCTGGTTAAGCTTATGGTGCGGTAGTTCCCAGGGTCAGTAGAGGTTCCTCCTTAGTGGAGTGGGACCACTGTTGCTGTATGCCAGTGTTCAGGTACATATCCTGTAGTATGGCCAAGGTTAAATATCAGTCTTATATGTGGTTGTATGTCCTCTTGGAGTTCACGTAGCACACATCCGGGGATACCATCAGGTCACATTGATGCTGTGTGTTCTGCTTTGCTGAGGGCGGCCCTCACCTGGACATGTGAGATGATAGGGAGGTTACATTCAGCTGTGATAAGTATTTCTAAGTGTGGGGGAGAAGGAGGGGGGATACATGCACCGAACCTGTCTGCAAGAATGTTGCCAATATCTGTGTGTTCGGTGAATGTTAAGTAGGTGTGTATTAACTCAGAGCATATCTGAGGCGTTTGGTCCATATGTGTAACATAACTGAAGAAGGCCTTGTGGTTATCTATAGTGTTCGTGGCCATTTCCCTCCCAGAGTAGGCCATGGATGTTGTTATGAGAGACCGTAGCTTATTATCAGTGCTGACCACAGATGCCTTCCCTTAATGTGAATCTGCTCTGTCCTGCAGTAGTCTCCTTCTATCGTTATACAATCTGCCTTTGGCTGGGGTCCACCGGACAGGATGCCTAACCTTTGTGCATGGGGTCTGGGTTAGAAATGTGTGTGCATGTTCCATGCAATCTTTGGGATGTCCATGGGAAGCATTCACAAAGGGGTCAGCAGTGTGGGTTGTGGCTTCCACTGGCCCAGTGGGCTGCATGGATACCATCTCAGTCCTAACAAGTGAATAACTGTCTAATCACATACATATCAAAGTAGTCTACTGTGCTGGTGGTGGTGGTGGTGGGATATGTATATCCAGGCCGAGTAACTTGTGTCCAGATCACACTAGTGGATGGCGTTCCACATACAGTACTTTGGTATGAACCCCCAGAGTGAGGTTGTGCGTTGGACCCATCGCAGTGTGCTGACCGATGGGGCATGCTACTATGTTGTATGGAATGTGGCAGGTATTGTTGCACAGGTGTTGGCTGAGCACTGATATCTGGCCATGTACTTGTGTATCCACCAAGAGACACACACATGCTACATATGGGAGTAGTAGTATATCACTACAGTTGAGTATCATGTATAGTATGTGTGCCATATATTGCTGACATAGTCTGCTGATATCCTGTTTGTGTTCTCTTCCAGGGACATGGCGCGTCAGTGTAATCCCGCCTACTCTGCAGCAGAAGATGAGGAGATACACTAGAGCCTGGTGCGGGATTATGACATACTGTTTTCCTGCACCAGCCAGAATCAGCAGGAGAGGGCTGCACTGTGGCAAGACCTTGTCCATAGGGTAAATGACATTGGCACTCATAATAGGACATATGAGCAGGTATGACATCACTGCAGTGATTTAATCAGAAATGTCCATCAGTGTGCGTCGGATATCCACAGGTAACAGGTTGCCACAGGAGGTGGGGTGGCCACACATCCCACCTCACCAGACTGGAGGGGCTACTCCTAAGTGTTGTGGCTCCAGCCCCGGAACAGCAACAGCAATACACCTGCATCATGATGGAGGCTGGATCCACACAGCAGCACGACATGGAGCGTGCAGGTAATATGCCATATGTACTCTTGACTGTTCTGTACACTGTTAGTTTATGCATGTGTAAGGTGTGTCTGTGGTATGTAGCTGTCAACATAGTATGTAATTGTGCAGGTGTGATATTGGCAATATCAGCAACTGACATGTGAAAGGCAACTGGTGTACTACTGCACTGTATCATATGCAGTATCAATGGCACAGTTGTGCCCACTGACATTAATCTCCTCATTTCTGCAGGTCCCTCCGGTGTTACAGCAAGGCAGCCCATCCATGCTGGTGAGTGTGTTTTAACAATACCTATAATAGTCCTAATAGTGCTAGTAATACTAGTGTAACACAGTAGTGCTCTGTGTGTGTACTGCGGGGTGTGCATGAGTGCATGTGTGCATGTGTGCCTGTGTCCACGTGTGCATGTGTGCATGTGTGCCTGTGTCCATGTGTGCATGTGTGCCTGTGTCCACGTGTGCATGTGTGCATGTATCAACGTGTGCATGTGTGCGTGTGTACATGTGTCCACGTGTGCATGTGTCCACATGTGCATGTGTGCATGTGTGCATGTGTCCTTGTGTCCACGTGTGCATGTGTGCATGTGTGCAAGTGTGCATGTGTGCATGTGTGCATGTGTGCCTGTGTCCATGTGTGCATTTGTGCATGTGTGCATGTGTGCATGTGTCCACGTGTGCATGTGTGCATAAGTGCATCACTGGTAACATTGTGTAGACACTGTAAACCGTGTTTCCTGTCTTCCTCCCACAGGTTCTGGTGCTGCTCTGGTGTCCTGCAGCAGGGAACCTGAATCTGGTGCCACAGGTACTGATAATGATGATATCTGTGGAATGGCACAGGAAGGTGTGTCAGGGTCCGTCATTGGTCAGCCAATTGACAGTACACAGCTGTCAACCCAATCATTGCGCACAGTCATCCTGCCAGTACATCCTATGTCACCATTGTCCCTAGGTGATGGATAGGATACAGTGGGCATTGACCAGGGTAATGTGGTATCTGTGGCACATGCTTCCCCACACAGCAGCCATGGGCAGGGTCCTGCGATGGTACCACACAGACAGTTGCCCATGGGTTCTCATGGGAGCATCCGTGGGCGTACTGCCTCTGGCAGATGTGCCCAAAGAGGTCTGTCAACCTCAGCTATGTTTTGGGCTGTCATGCAGGCACAGTCGCGTATGGAAAGGTACACCAGACAGGGTCTGAGGGAGCTGAGAGCATGTCGCACAGCCATGACTGACAGTATGCGTGACATCGCAGATGCTATCCATAATTTCACCGATGTCATAGACAGACATTGTGGGGACATATTACAGCAGTTCCACAACCACATGTCCATGAGCCAGGGCAATGGTGGGTGGTTGTGGCTTCGACATGGCTGTATGCCAGCAACAGCAGCAGCTGGCAGTCGGCACGTACGACAGGCTCGCGTACACCCCCATAGTGCCAGCAGCAGCCCCAGCAATGCTGGGTCTGTGCGGTCATTGGAACACCCCAGGAGACCACGTGCACGTGGCTCTGGACAGTCCCAACAGGGACCTGTGTCCAGTCAACACACTCCCGCTTCTGATGACAGTACCCAGTCTGGCTTAGTACCAGATACGGTCCGTAGCACCCCCTGCCAGGCACAGTTACCGTGTCCATGCCCACAGACACTGATCTGTATGACCTGCCAGTGCAGTCTGTGGCTGTCCACAAACTCCTGTATATGGCAGCCATGAGGTGGAACTGTGTGCATGCATACACACATGCGAAATGTTAACACCTAGGCTACCACAGACACGCACACACTGCACCAACAGTGCCCCACCCTGTACTGCTATCCCTCACCAACACACATACACACACATGTCAATTGGTGGTATCAGTGGCAGACTCAGGCATACCTAATTCACACCCTGTGCATATGATGAAACTGTGCCACCTCCTGCAATCTCCAACATCAGTGCAGGAACAGGTAAACACATTGCTGATGCACAGGGTGACTACATAGAAGTGTATTAGTAGTATCATGTTGGTAACAGTACAGTGTGCTGATATGACTGTGTGTATATCCCAGCATGCCTGATGCAGTAACCGTATGACTGTCCTGAATTGTTATCTACACCCATAGTATGCACTCAAAGTGTAACAGCTGCACATTATTGCATACCGGTGGTAAGGATGTCAACAGATAGCCACATACATGGGTAGCACAGGGGGGAAGCTAATGAAAGTAGTGATACACAATGATGGACATGTACAGTAATGGTGGCAAGTTGCCCACAACGACTATGCAATGTGGATGTTTGCGTATGTTGATATGTGTGCAGTACCAATGTAATCCAACTCACAATTAACTATGACATAATATCAGTTCTACCATGGACATCTGAGTTGTGCATTCCTCGGTACATGTTGATAGTGCCTACCTATTTGCACTGTTACCTACTGTTAGTGTTACCCCTTCTTTGTTGTACAATGGACTACTTCCAGCCCTGCTTACTGTAGCTTTGTTTGCATACATGTTCGCTTGGGGTTCCCTGGAACACTGCTTCCACCTGCAATGCAGAGTTATAGTGCTTCTGTGGACTCCTAGTGACGTCTGCATAGCGTACTATACGTATGTCAAGTTTACACATGACAGAACGTCACTGTCTGTCCTGTTCGCATGTATGTTGCCTGTGACAGATTGCACATGTCTTACCTGGCATTTACCCACGTGTGCCGTCATATATGCCAGTGCTATGAAATCAGTAGCAGTACACCCACACATACACACCTTCAGTATGTTGTTCCCCATTGGCCCTATGTGTTGGTAATCACCATGGCAATCACACTACTATGGTAGCATGTGCAAAGGTAACCTGTGAATCACCTCTGTGGTCCAGTTGTGGTTTATGTGAGTCATGTGGCAATGTCACAGCTGCCACATGTATGCAGTCAACCCTCACCCCTGGCCAGGAATGTACAACACATGTGTGGGTTGCCACCACATAGCCAATCTGGGGACTGAGCACTCTGAACCCAGTAATGCCATACCCTGTCAGGTGGCATGTCATACTACAGTGACTACAATACCAGTCTGACATAGACCCACACTGACAGCAATCTGAACACACTGGGGCATACTTGGAGACACAGAATAGCATCCTGCCTGAAAATCACACACCTCTGCAGCTGGCAAACAGGCATATGTTACGTCAGAACAGAGCACATGCCACACATGGCACACACATCCCGTGTGCCACACACTCACAGCCTGTAGGGCTACACAACACACCTGCTACAGATGTGTCAGGTACCTCTCTTGGCCGCTGCAGTGGGGTCCCGCTCAACAGGCTGTACATGGTGAAGGTTACAGTGATATGCCTGTGGGGCACTATGGTCCACCACAAAACACATGCATACAGGTCAGTCAGAGGCATGGACACATATGACTCAGTCATTGACCATGCCACTATGGATGACCTGAGACATACCTCCCTGGACGACATGATAGAGAACATAGAAGGGATATCTCAGCATGTGGCATGGGCCAGTATGAGCCTGATCTTGGTTGCCATCATACCCTCACCAGGTATGCTACCACTATATGTAGGAAGGGTGTTCTATGTCTACATTCTGCTCAATCTCCAATGTCATTCATAGGGTATCCACTGGCTGTCAACGTGTGCTTACATGCTAGGGAAGCCACAATGATTTGCGAGGGGCAGCTTGCATGTGACACCCATGGGCCATTGTATATTGGCGAAGCCCCTTGATACACACATAATGCCTTTTGCTGCAGGACACGGATTACATAGCCACCTCCACGGGTATCACACAGGATAGGACACTAACAGTGATGCTACACAACACCAGCAGTGTACACCGCAAGATGCATGCACTGGACACTGTCCTCAGCACGGTGAACTGCAATGTCTGTGAAGTACCAGAGTCCTGATTCACGGCTCAAAGATGCAACCCATCACTGCCAGGTTATACCTCATACCATGCCTGTCGTCCCCTACACATGTAACACACATGGACAGGGGGGTGGTATCCCAAGGCACCACAGATACACACACCTCTAGGTTGTTGGCACAGCACAAAGCATCAGGGCCTATTCATGTGCAGCTAACAGTGTGTTGGACTGCCTTCTGGTTCATAGCCTGGCACACACAACCCTCCCATACACAGGAAACCCACCTATCCTCCATAACAACACTGGCAATATGACAGTCTCAAGAAATGTCTTTATATGGCTGGACTGCATCCAGCCAAACATTGTGTGTGAGCATTACTGTAGCTACAACACACTAGCTGAAAGGTTCCCAGCATGTGGTCACTGAATTGCAGTGGAATAACATATTACCACTCCCACAACAGGTGGGAACATGCAGCACCTGTTCATCGACTACATGTAGACTATATGGCCCAGACCAGATGTGTATCCCCTGCTGTAGGTATTTTACCATATACAACCCACACTGTATAGACACATACCGCGTGCGGCCCCTGCACAGTAAGACACAGTCATATTGTTATGCATTGCGAATACCATTTATCCACTCGAGGCACGTGTCAGACATGGTAACTACTGCAGGTCACAGGTATTTATGTGTATGTGTCACACACATACATCATGTGTGCATTGCCATTGCTGGTTTAGGCAATGGCATGCATTGTTATGCACAAAGACCCACACAAGGTCATATTGTGTGACACAACCACACGTGGCAGTTGTGGGTTTCCAAAACATACCTATCTGTGCTCTGACAATGGTAATAGACCCAGTAGCAGAGCGCACTATTGGCATTACTGGCCAAGTAGCCCTGTTTGGCTGTGCTGATAGTGTGGTGACATCCCCTGTGTTTACTGGGGGAATATGCAGCATCTGGTGTATTGTAGTATTTGCCAAAAGGATCTGTTCTCTCACACTTGCAATTACACACACCATACTACCCCCCTATGCACACACACACACACACTTGCCATTTGCAGGATTCATACCCCTACCTGACTATGTCACGACATGTGAGAGAGATGCATTAGCGATGCGCACTATTCGGATTACTAGGAGGTTCCTCTTCTCTGGCTGTACTTATAGGTTGCTGACATCATCAGTGTTTGGAAAGGGTAATGTGCATCATGTAGTGTGATCTCCTGATTGCCAAAAAGCACATGTTTTTCATACAGAACTGCATACACACAAACTCCCCACATCCAAACACACACACCCTTACCATTTGTAGGTTTCAAACTCCTACCTAACTATGTTATGACACTTGAGAGAGACGCTTTAGCAGAGTGCGCTATTCGAATTACTTGGAGGTGTTTCTTCTCCAGCTGTATGTATAGGGTGCTGACATCATCAGTGTTTGGAAAGGGTAATGTGCATCATGTAGTGTGATCTCCTGATTGCCAAAAAGCACATGTGTTACATACAGAATTGCACACACACAAACTCCCCACATCCAAACACACACACACTTGCCATTTGTAGGTTTCAAACTCCTACCTAACTATCTATTGCAATAAACCTGGTTTCTAACATCAATTGGAACACGCTTATTTGAACATCTTGTCATCAAGGATTGCTGTTTGCATTGTGCATGGGACTATTTTACAGTATTCTTTACCTCTTCATTGCTTTGCTCTTTTGTGGTACGTTTATTTATCCTACCTAACTATGTTATGACACTTGAGAGAGCTGCATTAGCAGAGTGCGCTATTTGAATTACTGGGAGGTTTCCCTTCTCCTGCTGTACTTATAGGGTGCTGACATCATCCGTGCTTAGAAAGGGGAATGTGCATCCTGTAGAGTGCTTTCACAGTTGCCAAAAGGGACATCTCCCTCACACAGACTTGCACACACACTAACCCCCCTCCACACACACTGGGCAGTTGCAGGATTCAAACCCCTACCTAAGTATGTTATGACACTTGTGATAGACACATTAGCAGAGCACGCTATTCGCATTACTGGGAAGGTTTCCTTCTCCTGCTGTACTTATAGGGTGCTGACATCATCAGTGCCTAGATAGGGGAATGTGCATCCTGTAGAGTGTTTTCACAATTGCCAAAAGGGACATCTCCCTCACACAGCCTTGCACACACACTAACCCCCCACCACACACACTGGGCAGTTGCAGGATTCAAATCCCTACCTAACTATGTTATGACACTCGTGACAGATGCATTAGTAGAGCGCGCTATTCGTATTACTGGGAGGGTTCTCTTCTCCTGCTGTACTTATAGGGTGCTGACATCATCAGTGCTTAGATAGGGGAATATGCATCCTGTAGAGTGTTTTCACAGTTGCCAAAAGGGACACCTCCCTCACACAGACTTACCCCCCTAAACACACACTGGGCAGTTGCAGGATTCAAACCCCTACTTAACTATGTTATGACACTTGTGACAGATGCATTAGCAGAGCGCGCTATTCTCATTACTGGGAGGGTTCCCTTCTCCTGCTGTACTTATAGGGTGCTGACATCATCCGTGCTTAGATAGGGGAATGTGCATCCTGTAGAGTGCTTTCACAGTTGCCAAAAGGGACATCTCCCTCACACAGACTTGCACAAACATCAACCCCACTCACCCACACACACACACTGAGCATTTGCATGGTTCAAGCTCCTACCTACCTATATTATGACACTTGAGGGTGACGCATTAGCAGAGCACGCTAACCGAATTACTGGGCACCTGGTCTGCACCTGCAGTATTTATAGGGTGCTGACATCTTTATTTCTACAGAGGTATGTACATCTAGTACTACCTGTCAGGTGGGGGATAGCATATATATGCATTTGCAGCCACCTACGTCAGGGTCAGATATGCACATCGCACTGGCAGGTTATGTTCTATACCATGCTTTGTGACCACAGGACCTGTGACACACAACACAACCAGTCCAAAACACCACTCCCACATCCAGGACACACACTTTGCTTCCCTGGGAACAGTGCCGGGATATGCAGGTGTTCACATACACCATTCCAGTTGTTAACATCAGGTCCAGGCATATTGTGTGTGGGAACTACTCAGGCCTCTACCACTTTACCCTACAGCCACTACAATTTGTGGGTCCATGTGCTATGGCAGAACCACTCACCACAGCCACATGGGGGAATACATATTGCACATGTCCATCTGCAACATGGGTACTCACTGTTCCACACCAGAGGTAGACCACCATTGTTGATATCTGACCATACCCACCTTTCCCTGGACATCCATATCCCATCCCCACCCCAGGCAAGGTTGTCACTGCAAACAAACTGTATTTTGCACAAGCAGACTCTACACTTGTGAAGACTGGGGTGGATGACTTCAAAGGACCCATGCTGGGGGACTATACTGGCCACTCTGCATAATCCTTGACAATTGCATTCTATGAGCATGTGTAAGGTTTGCATTGATCATGCTATCCCACATATACCCATGACTGCTCCACAACAAGACACCTGTCAGGTGTACACCAGCCATACATGAGCCGTCCAACAGACAGAGTGAGCTAATACATTGCAGAGCTGTAGCCCACAGAGGGAGGACATCTGTGAACAGTACCGGCACAACACTTCATTCCCACATAATCATCACAACACAGTGTTGACAGTGGAATTGTCCAGACAATGCAGATAGGGCTCCCCTCAGTCTGTTATTGATGGCCACTTACTGTTAGAGGTCCTCAGCAACCCTCTTCCAGCACACACCAACAACATGGCTGTGGCTTAGCACATTCAAACCCTGGGATCTCCACTGTGCCCCTGCTTGACAGAGGCACAGCTCACTAGCCTCCCACATTGCCTTATGTGACCTACTTTACAGTGGCACAGTAGCCTACAGTACTGGGGATGCAGATGCCAAGCACACTCTGGCTAAGCTGTCATTCCCTAGGGCAACAAGCCTATTATTGACCTCTACACCCATATGTTCAATTGTCAGATGCACAATATTTGTTGTGCTGTTAGACTGTTTGCAGGTCTTTATTGCCATAGCATTCCCTGTTCCTATGAACAACTTGTGTATCTGTGGAAGATGTTTGAATATGAGGGCGATCCACTGTATCACTTATGTCTCTGTAGTCATTTACTGTGTGCACTGGGCAGATTGCTGTGTTGTGGTTGGTTCCTGGAATGACACGTACAAATACCAGATATGTGAGGCCAACTGCTAAACAGAGATATGGCCTAAGTGTGAGCATGCCCAGTTCAGCCTTTCCATGGCATGTTGTCTGACATATGCCTCATTTATCAAAGTGTGCGAGCATGCCCAGTGTGAGCTTTCCATATGTTGAACTCTGAAGTCCACCACATATTTGGGTGTGTGTGAACTTCACCAATATCTCACGTTTATGGTTGTGTGTTGGGTGTCATGTTGTGTACTAACTGGCCAACTGCTTCGTGTCTGCCACAACAGGGATTATACTGTGCCTGCAGGGATTGCATGGGATACTTTGCATACAGTTGTCAACATCCTTTCATAATTACCTAACACTGTAGTACCGTATAGTGTACTGGTTCAGTACTTTCACTGTGGTGGACAGTATCCTGGGCTTTAGTCCTATCACTGCTTGACATCTTCATAGTGAGCACAACAGACTGTGTAGGGGCCAGTTGTGCACATATGACCATGTTGCATTATGTTCAAATATGGACTACCTACACCAGGCTTGTCCAACATTTGTAGTGTATTCCACAACATAGGTGGACATTGGCAAACACTAGCAATGTTCCCTAAGCCATTTCTGATGCTAGTCACAGAGTGTGTTTGTCCTTCGACACACATTGTAAATGGAGTTTGCCATGACATATGTCATGGTTAGTGTACTGTGCCTCCGTCTACCTCTGACATAACAGTGATACCCAGGGTTAACCTACCATCTCCCATCCACTCATCGGGATTCCTCTTGAGGGGTGTCGATAGGTGACTCTCTGGCTAACCTGTACTGGGAGTTTACTCAAGAGTGTGGGTGCCTACTGTGTTATGGATCATTCTATACAGCTTGTCCTATGTATGTCAGTGCTGGGGTTCAGGTCTCTCATGTGCATAGCTCACTGCCATTCAGATTGTACAAGGTGCAGCATGTTCATTGATTCCAGCTTGGACATGGCTTCATACATCAGGCACAGCTTGCCTCTAGGTGGGCAGTATGGCAGTGTGTGGAGCTGCAGTTTGTTTACTCAGGCAACACATGGCATCTGTTCATGCTCTTTGCTACTCCTGGTGGGGTACTGTTGTGGACTTTACAGTTGATGGAGGTGTCTGCTGAGGTATATCCCACAGGGGCTATTGTAGTCAATTGTGACGCTGATGAAGGATGACTGCAGAGCCACAGTGACCTCCCCTTATCTACATCTGACAACCTTCATGACTGGGTGGATATATGGTATGTTTCTGTGAACACTACAGCCACATGTTTGTCCAATGCAGGATATCTATCACCTTGTGTCCCCAGGTCTCTCATTACATGTTAGGTACGTAATGGGTTAACACCTGTATGGTAATTTGTGGGCACTTACTGTATATCCAAGGTGGTTGTCTATACACAGTTCTGCAATTAGCTTGCTGACATGGCTATGGCTCCAGTTGTCTGTTTCTAGGTGGCCCTTTTTTTGTTGGTTGCTTGTGTCAGCTGGGGGTCGGCTATGGTGGGCTGTTTGTACTCCTCTGCATACATGTTCAATCACAGTCCTTCCATGTTGGCCTGTACCTATGGGACATATATATGGAACAGGGGGGGTCCCAGGACCAAGCCTTGTGGGATGCCACTCATATCTGCTTTGTAGTCTGACATGGATGCAGCATGTCTGACCATGTCAGTTCTGTCCTTGGTCTGGTTTGCAACCCCTCTACTGACATAGGGGTTTATATTTAAGCTGGTGAACATATCCATACTGAACCCATACGGTATTGTCTGGAAGCATATGCACAGTCCAGCTACGCTGTGTGGACCACATTGCCCTCATCAATGACTTTAATGACTGTTTCAAATGGGTCAAACATGTTTAGGGTCAGGATCTGCAGTTATGACAGCCACACTGTGTAGGTTCCGGTGTCAGTAGGTCAACGATAGCTTTATGTCTGCGGTACATACTGATCCTTTCCATAGCTGTGCAGACCAAGCTTGTCAGGATCCTGGGGTGGTAGTTTGCAGTATCCATTCAGGCAACACCTTTGTTGTGAAGGACCACTGTTGTTGTACACTGCTCTTTGGGTACATATCCTGTGGTAAGGCTGACATTGGGCAGTAGTGTGATTTGGCATTCCATTATTCTTGGAGTCCATGTTGGCCTCAGCCCAGGACACCATCACATACCTTTGCTGCTGTGTGTTTTGCTTTGCAGATGATGGCTGTTACTTCAGCATCTGCAATGTCAGGGGACCAGCAGTCTGCTGGGATAGATATTTTGCATTCTGGGGGGGGGGGGGTTGCACTGAACCTGTCAGGTTGTATGTTGGCAATGTGTGTGTGTGTTTGGTATGTTGTTTGCAATATCTGTGTGATTCGGAGCATATCTGTGAATTCCCAACATGGTTCCTACCATCAGTTAAGTAAGCCTTGTGATTATCCTTAGTGTCCTGTACAATTTGTATCTTCATAGGTTCATGGGTTCATACTAGGCTATCCACCCTAGGGCATTAGTAAGCCAAGCCAGAGTGTGTGTGTCTTTCACCGCCCCTTGCTATGTGACTATTATGGCCATTTATGATTTTCTTTACTGTGCCTCTGTCTGGACGTGACACAATGAAGACCCCCAGTGTATATGTACGATCATCCATCCACTTGGCAATATTCCTGTTGAGGGGTGTCAGTGAGGGGCTCTGCCTAACATGGATTGGGATCCTGTTTCTGGGTGTGGGGAGCCTCTGGGTTATGTATCTGTCCCTCCAGCACATCCTATTTCATTATGTGTTGAGGCTGACTTCTGTCACTCTCACAGCTCCAATGGCTTTGATTTCCTGTGGTGGAGCATGTCCATTACTCCTGTGTTGGACATGGCCTTGTACAACAGACATACAATGCCTCTGTGTAGGCAGTCTGTGACTGCATTCAGCTGGGGTGTCTACAG
Organism: Protopterus annectens; assembly: GCF_019279795.1. Classification (NCBI taxonomy): domain Eukaryota; kingdom Metazoa; phylum Chordata; order Ceratodontiformes; family Protopteridae; genus Protopterus; species Protopterus annectens. Next base: position 1,060,413,049 of record NC_056727.1, on the reverse strand, counting down.
CCAGGCAGCATATGACATATATTTGACACACTTTATCCTCTTGGTGGGGTACCTTTGAGGTCTTCCTAACCGCTGCAGGTGTCAGGTACGGTACATCCCATATGAGTCATTGTACTAGATTATGGGTCTGATAAGGGAACAGTACAGGGGCACAGTGACCTCTGTTGATGTAGATGTGAATCCTTTCATGATACGGTGTCCAATATAGACAGTCTTCCTAGCCACATTGGCATTGTGAGTGTCACATGACAGGTTACTGTCGACTTGTGTCCCTAGGTCCCTGATTACTCCTTGCATACATAATGGTTTACCACCTATGTGGTAATTTGTGAGTACCTTGTCTGGTATTTGGTGGGACATTCATACTGTCCAGTGTCTTCAGGATGTCTGGGTGGGGTTCTTGTGTGTGAGAGTGTGGTCTGTCGCATGCTACAGACTGTACAGCAGTTTTGACTACACTTAGGTGCACATGGGTGGTCTCCGCTGCTTTGTGCATTGTCAGTTACCTGGCCATATGGGTGTCTGTGCTGCATATGGATACTCCCCCTCCTTTGATGTTTTGGTCCAGGTGTTGGGGCCATAACGCATGATATGTGGTATAACCTGGTAGTGCTGGTGTGCTATCAGTAGGCTTGCAGCAGGCTTCTGTCACTGCACAGACATCGATGTTATCCATACTGGGAAGTGCCTCAGGGGCATGCATATTGCAGTTTACACATCTGGCATTGGTCAGCATTACCCTTATGTTTCTTACCACTTATGTTTTCTAGGGTGGTGAGTTAGTCTTTTTGGCCTTGCCTATGTACGGCTCTATGGAGGTGGCAAAGGCCTTATCCAGTATCCAGACGCCCAGGGGGAACAGGTGCAAGCCATCCCTGGAACAGCAGCATGGCTTGTCATGCATGACATCTCAAGCAGACAGACATTAGACCCTCTTGGACTGACAGCTGTAACTGTGCCACCTGTTAAAGCTGATCATTCTGTGTTTGTACTGTGGCATCATTCTTGGTGAGGGTTGGATGCTGAAAATAGCCAGTGTCATACCGGCCTGGAGTACATACTCAGAGAGCTCATCCATGTCTCTTTTCATGTAGTCCAGGGAGGTACATCTCAGGTCATTCACACCAGCATAGACAATGAGTGCATCATATTTCTGCTTGCTTTGGGGTGACCTGCGTACTTGTGTTATGTGGCATATAGTGGCAGCCTACAGGCAACTTACTGTACCCTTTCCCTTGTTCAGTCTGGTGAGTGGGACAGCAGTGTGTCTGCCTATACAGACACCTATTACAACTGTATCAGGCATGTTGTTTCTCCTTCTGGCCTGTAACTGTTTGGCACACCAGCTTTGTGTACTATGTGTTGCATGTGCTATGTTTGGAGGTTGTGGTTGCTTGGGATCTGCTTTGGAGGCCTCTGTTGGTGTGGTGTGTTTGTAATTAGGGCCTCCGGGGATGTTTTTCTGTGTTTATGTGTTTGGTTTACAATTGTGATAGGTCTATGTGGGACTGGGTTTGTGGTGTATGTGGTTACCTTCTCCTCCTGACTAGTTTTGACAGTACTGAGTTGGGGGAGCTCAGCCTCCGGTTTGGATAAATGGTTGTATCTCTCATATATATTTGTATTTATTGGGGGGAGTTGTGGGTTGTCTGTGTACTTGGAGCAGGTGTCACATTGCCTCTGGATTCACAGATTCTACTTGTTGTGGCTGGCCTTAGTGGATTGTATGTGTGGACATATTTTATTGCCATACTACTGATCAGTGATTACTTCCCTTTTTATGTTTGCTCCATCATGTAGTAGCTTCCTCATTCTCTTGCATGGTTTGGTAATGGCTGGAGTCCAGCATGCCAGATGCCTGTGTGTATGGCATTGTGTCTTGTTGTTATTTGTGATTGCATAATCCAAGCATTCCTGGCTGTGTTCATGGAATGCCTGTATAACATGTTCTGCGGTGTGTCCCATATTCTGCACTTGCACAGGGCCTTTTGTGGATTCCACATCGGTTTGGAGGGGTGCAACCTATGCTTTACACATGTTTTTCACTGTGGTTTTCTGGCCAGGGACTGTGGTCAGGATGTGTATATCCAGTGTGATTACTCTATTGTCTGGTCTTACCAGTGAGGGATACACTTCTCATCTTGCCATCCAGTACACATGTTGCTGATTATCACATCCAGTATGCTTACCCCTCTTGTGGGAGTGGTACATTGTTCCTGGGCATTTTGGTTTATGGATTCTGGGAACTTTTCTCCTACTGTGTTGGTGCTAGTATAATGCTCCCAGTGTATGTCTGGGTATTTTCAGTCAAGCAATATAATGTGGTTTGGGGGCTTGATATATTCATGTATTCCAACATAGGCCAGGTGCAGTTCCTGGTATTAGGACAGTAGTCTGCAGCAGGCTATATACTGGGAGGCGGTTTTAGCCATTGGTATTTCACCATGGCTAATCCATGCTGCTTCTTGTTGTGGTACCAACATGGGGGTGTGGTTATCCTTGACATTTATTGCTAGTCACCCTCCTTTTGTAGCTTGTTCCATGTTTTGTGGCTGTACAGCACAGTATGAGGTGTAACCTGGTAGTGTTAGGGTGCTGATGTGAGCCTTGACCCAGTTTTCTATTACAGGACTGATATCAACATTCTCCATACTGTGTGCGTTTACACTGCACGCATCTTGCTGTTTAGACTTCTGGCATTGGATAGCATTACATCTAGGTTCCTATCCCTTGTGGTACCTATAAAGGTGGGTTTGTGTTTTGAGACTTACCTATTCAGGGCATGCTGTGGGTACTGACAGCCTTTGCCAGTATCCATGGGGCCTGGACTGATAGGTGCATGCCACCCCTAGCAGGTGGTGCATCATGTCATGCTCCGCATGTCTTCCCAGGCTGAAACACATTGGATCCCCTTTGACTAACTGCATTACTTCAGCCAGTTATTGCAATTGATCATCCCATCGTCATTTTGTGGCTTCATGCTTGGTGAGGGTGGATGTTAGTCAGGGTCCTCAGGTGTGCATATAGTACATGGTGTTACATTACTTAACACATGGCATTCATGCCTCAGGTGGTGCTGCAGGGCTGCCTCTGTCGGATGCACATATTACACTCCCTGTACATGTTTGTGAGCAGGTCATGTCATTTTAGGCATCCCTGTTATTATTTGAGTGAGTCAGAGGGGGTATCATTCCCAGGGTTCCTACTGAGCTAGTGTATGTGCTATGCGTTGCCTCTTTGCCAAGGCCAGGGCATACTGGGCATGCCTCCTTCTGCCTACTGGGGCAGGCTCAGGTTGTTCCTCCTCCGAGTCATGCTCTGCCTGTGATGGCCTTGGCAATGGTGGGGGGCTGTTTGGCCAAGCCCTATGCTGGTCCTGCTGCAGCTGTTTTTGCAAGATCATATTATGTAGCATAGCACATACCATGACAATTTGGGTACATGTAGTTGGTGAGTACTGCAAGGCTCCACCAGATGTGTCCAGACACCGGAACCGTGACTTGAGCAGCCCAAACACACGCTCTATTACATTACGTGTTTGTGCGTGTGCCTCATTATGGCGTTCCTGCTCAGGTGTGTGTGCATTTCTGATGGGTGTCATCAGCCACGGCTCCAGTGCATAACCTGCATCCCCCACTAGGTGTCCATGTGGGATGTCCCCATTGGCAAATGTCTGGTACAGCTGCGTCACATGCCAGATGTGGGAATCATGGTAGCTCCCAGGGCAGCCAGCACACACATTCATTATTATGCCCTGGGCATCACACACGACCTGACAGTTGATGGAGGGGAAGCCCTTGTGGTTAATGTAGGCCCTACCCCGCTCACCGGCTGGTGCTTTGATGTGTATGTGTGTGCAGTCTATTGCACCCACTACCTCAGGGTATTCCACTATTTGCTGGAAGAGACGCATATTGCTGGCCAATACCTCACGGGCATTGGGGAAATATACATGATCACCGACATATACTGACATGGCATCCAGGACCTGGTGCAGTACCCTGGAGGCTGATGCCTGTGATATCCCCATCATATCACCAGTTGGTCTTTGGAAGGTACCTGTTGCTAGTATTCTTAGGCCAACACATACCTTGGTTTCCACTGGGATGGGTTCCCCTCTGTTGGTTCTGTGTGTGAGGCGTGGCCTGCACAGCTCGACTATTTGCTGCAGGAGCTCTCTGTCCACTCTATAGCGCTCTACTATCTCCAGCTCATGTAACCCATGGTAGGTGACCCTGGGCCTGTACACTCTTCTCCGTCTCCTCACTGTGGGTTGTCTGGCACCATCTGCATTGTCACCACCCTCAGCAAGTCGCCTATGTCTCATTATGACAGCTATGGCAGCCCCAAACATTTCTGCTCTGAGTTCAGCTTTTTCAGTTTTCACTTCTAATAGCTTTCTCCTGTCTTGCAGTGTCTCTTGAGAGAAACATCCTGCACTGCTGTTTGCAGAGTTTTAAGTGCTGGGCTGGGCTACTATTCTGCCTGTGTAATTGCCTGCTTCTATTTGTTTTCACCTGCTAGCTCCAGCAGTATTCCCTGCTAGCTTCCTACTAATTCTGTTGCTTCCTTTTTCCTTTCTGTTTCCTCAGGGGGGAGCAGCGTGCATACCAGCAGAAATGCGCTCACAGTGGCTTACACGTGCGCACACATGCTTACATGGTTCAGGATCTGCCTATTCAGGTTAAAACGCGCACACACCAGTGCAAACAGTCTTACAAGTCTGCCAACAGGCTCCCACATGCTCAGTCTGCCCTACACGCGCGCACACTAGCGTAAACAGTCTTCAAAGTCTACCAACACGCTCCCACATGCTCAGTCTGCCTTACACGCACGCACACTGCCCTACTCTTGCTTCATGGCACGCACACGTGCGCATGCACGACCAGCAAGAAACTTTGGTGTAAGTAAAAGTGTACACCTTCCATTTCTTGACTTTCCCATGCTTATCTTGTGGCACTCCTCTTTCCCTGATCTGTGTCTGTCATGTGTCATGTTACACTGACCTCCAATGAACTGCATTTCTTTCTACCATTCCCCCCTCTGATGTCACCTATCTCTTAGTCTATTCCTCCCCCTTATATATCTCTTACACTACTCAGACTGTGCTCATTTGCTATGTGACTGTGGGATTCAGTATCCTAACCCTCATTTACATGAGATTGCCTACTAATGCTTAGTTACATGTCTTAGACTCAGCTTCCCCCCTTAGCAACCACTACACGGTGGCCATGTTGTTTTTGGTCTGCTGGTCCCTGCATTGTCATTCCATGTATTGCATAAAACCCACATTTGTGGGTTTATAACCTTCATTTTTATGTTTTATATAGCGCAGCACATTTGTGCGGGGCTGCGCTGCGCTGCGTATAAACATCGTCGATCGCCGAAAAAAAAAATTATATTTTTTTAATTTTTGCATCGGGTTACCTTGCCAGTGGCCACATATTTGGCCATTGGCATGCTGCCTGACACATATGCACCCTTTATTTGGAGCTGACATGGCTCCGTTGTGATTTTTGCAGAAACGTACTCAGTTGTCAACTGAGTACATTTCTGCAGCTAAAACATCTCTTACACGGGCTGGTTTCTGCTTCGTGTATCGCTAATATACCTCATTTGCATACCTTTCAGCTGCAAGTGAGGTATTTAGCATATCCACGCCCAGTCCGTGTAAGAGACGTTTTAGCTGGTCTCTTACACGGAGTTTTGGGCTGTTCCTGGATCGCGAGGCTTGCATGGAGTGTTACACGTCTCTTACACTCCGTGCAAGCCTTCGTGAATCCTGCCCCTTGTCTCACACATGGCCTGCTGATATCATGTACTATAAGTTCGGCTGCGGTCTTGCAAAAGTCATACTAGTGCTGTGGTGCCTGCATTAAGTACTGTGTTCTGGTGTCTGTGTACTTAAACAGGTAGGGGTTCTATTCTCACTGCAATCAGCTGGGTGTGAGTGTGCACTTGTTTGATATTACTGAGACACTTTTAACTCAGAATGTGAGACACCGCTATTACTATATTTTCAAGACACACTCTTAATGACATTAGCTATATCAGAGTTTTGGATATGCAGTCATCCCACCAGGGCATTGTCAAATATTGGCCTGGAGGTCAGGCAGACATCACCTCATCCTATACAAGACAGGTTACAGTGACATGTCTTATAATCTATCCACATACATCATGGCATGATTTGTAGGCTCTGTGTTTTCTTGCTGAGAAAGCCCTGCAGTCTCTCCAGCTGCTGCTTGTGTCTGTTGAGGTATATGTAAAAGAGAGCATTATACTATATTACTGTTCTAATGAGGTTTGATTACAGTGCTGTCATACAATCCTAAGATCTGAATATGATGGTGTGACTTATGATGTGCACTGTATATTTGACCTGGAAAATTATTAAAGAGAGGACTTAGAAAGTAATGACACACATTGCAGTTTCTGAATTCATAACCCATATAAGAGCATTTGCAATACATTTGTGAAATGTTGATGCTATCAACTGTCTAACATTCCAAGGCCAGTATAAGTCAAAGGTAATATGAGCAGTACAAAAACACAAATGCAGATATACTAAGCACTAAATTAGCTACACACCCTGAGCATCAGACACAGCTTTTGTATACCTGAATCCAAAAGATAGAAAACAGGGATATGGCACAGTTATCATCACTTGTACAAGGTATTGAGTGGAGCGCAGGAAGCATAGGCTGACACAAAAGGATGGTGAGTGTGTGTGAGTAAGAAGTAGAAAAAGGCATGCATTGGGATAAAACAACAAATGGCCAGAGAGACAAAATGAGTAACTGTTGTGCGTGTATCTGTAGCGTCCTTCAGGCAAAATTGGTATGTTAGTGTCTGCAAGAACTCAGCCAAGCTCTGTGCTAGCTCTGTGTCTTGGTCTGTTGGACAGGTGTGAGCCATGCACAGTACAGGTGGAAGTTCATTACTGTCTTTCCTCACCATTCAAACTTGTTCTGCCATGATTTGCATTGGCACCTCCACACTCAAGGTCAGATGTAATGTTGCTACCTGAATTTGACTGATGTCTGCTGGATGAGTTCCTTTCTTGGGGATGCCCAGGGCCATGACTCCATGGCTTACCATGTATGGGTGTGGACAGCACACTCACTAATGGAGCAGTGGAAGTACTGCCACTATGGGAGCGTGATTGGGCACTGTGACATTGGCTGACATCAGGTGATGTGGCTGACCTACACCCATGAGGATGCCATTCCTCTCCCAGCAGATGTACCATCACATACACTACTTGTTCTATAAAAGACACTCCTCAAACCATCACAGACACCCCTCATTCCAAAGTGTCATTCATCTGATCCAGTTAATTGGCAACACCATTGAGACAGTCACACATGTCAGACTGTGACACATCCACAACACTCAGCATTTGTCTGGAGCACCTATGAGAATGTGCCTATGCCTCCATGATGGCCAAAAACATATGTTGAGTGGCATGGGAAGTGACACCAGAACCAGGTGGAGAAGAGACAGCAGGCTCCTCCAAGCAACCCTATCAATCTTCCTATGTGGCATCTCACCCACACTTTGGCTATGGCTAGACTCAATAGGCATTGAAGCCACAGTAACCACACTTCCCTGATCAGTGTCGTCATCTTCCAACTGTCCAAAATCTGTGAGCTCAGTAGACTGGTAGGTATAAGCCTACTGGCTGTGTCCGATGGAAATGCAAGGGATAGCTGTATGTCAATTTCTGTGTGAGATTCAACCTCTGCACCAACCAGCTGTGCCTCAGTTTGGCCAAAATCATCATCAGAGACTGCTGATACACTGACATCAGGTGGTACAGGCTCACACTCCCATTGTCATGATCACCTGTGATAAAAAGCAAGAAACACAGGAATACATTAATACCTGCACTACAATAGTGAAATGTATGCTAGCAAACTAACAGTGCTGCCACTATTACAGACTGGGCAGTAATGCACACAACAGGTTTGAGATCAAAATAACACACTACAATATTTTTTTAAATTGCTCAGCAGTACTGAAATAAAAATATTTGGCTTACCATCTGCAGAAGACATACTGTGCTGTAGTCCAGATGATCCTGGAAGAAGATAAACAGGAGTTAACAGCAATATCATCACAATTAACAGTAACACAGGGGATAATATATTTACCCCTTTTTATGTGCATTAAGTCTATTTTCAACAAGCACGTGGCTGACAACTCCAACCTAAGCTTGTAACTGTAGCAATCTTCAACCCCCCCCCCCATTCATTTCAATTGTTTTACTATGCAACAGTATTCAACTATTCAGATAATAAAGCCTACATTGGAGCTCCTCCTGGGACGTTCTTGGCCTCTCAGGTGGTGTTGCTCCCACATCCACTACATCCTGTCCTGCACTCTCCTGGGAATTGTCTGGATCTCTGATATTGGCCAGGAACTGCTCATTGTGGGTTATTGGTGGTTCCCTAGAAGGCTCTTCCCAGTAGCCATTTGGTCCTAGCCCACTGCAGCTGAATGCCTCCATGCAGTTGTGATCATGTCAGTTGCCTGTGGCGTACCTGTTCTTATATTCTGCTGTAGCTGCCCACAGCATTGACATCCTGGAGAATCTGCTGCCATAGTCAAATCCTGCATGCAATATCTCCCATCTCCTTTCCAGAAGAAAAGCACCATGTTGCCAAAACCTGTCCACAACAACTTGATTTTCACCATTAGTGAAGGGGGGGTGCTCTGTTCATTGACACGCCTGAGTGGTATACTTGTATGTGTCCTAAAAGACAACAGAAGTATAATTCACATAAGTATCACATAACTACAAAATAACTGATTCCAGATAAAACAGAAAAGGTAGCCAGTCAGTATTACCCACTGTGGAAACATAAAACAGTCTACAGATGTGAAATACTAAAAACAGACAGGATGCAAAACAAGGAGACTAGCAAGAGGAACATATCCTTGTTTGTGACATGACAGTAACTCATCTTTTACCCCCCCCCCAAAAAAAAAACAACGGATACATGACCTATTTTGCTATGAAAACATCTTTGAAATGCTAAACATACTATCAAAGGACCTGTCCCTGAAGCATTTGTATATATTTGTTACACACCATTCCATTTGCATGTATTGTCAATCATGTGTAGCTCTGAAATGGCTTGACAAACACTGCATGCCATTAGTACACTTCCAGCTAATGCATACAGATAAAAAGTGTAAAAGCCTTTGCTGCACATTATTCTTAAATACATTCCAGCATATGCAGTACATAGGTGACAAAATGGGATCATACCTACTGAAGTTCAGTACTCATCTGTATAGATATATCCTGAAGAAAAAGTGTTTTTGCAGTCTTCCAAACATATACAACTCTCCTCCCCATCAGTCTGGCCAGCTGCAGGGTTGCCTTTTTAAACGGTATAGATTATTAATGGATTGCATCTGTCTTTCTCTGTGTTTCATAGATGCTAATTACAGCATAAGCAGCTGAAGTGTATACTAATCAACCAATCCAACACAGTGGAGCTATTCAACAAGCTATAAAGTGGGTCTATATTGGATGATCGAACTTTCAAATGTTCGACTGTCATATGGTCGACACCATATGATCGAATTTTTGAAAGTTCGAACATTTTAACAGAGATCTCCATACAGCACGGAATGGGAAGATTTCCCTTTTCTGCACTGTAGTGCGATCTCAGAGTTGGTATATTTAAAGAGCGGGGGATGTGGGGGGTGTGGCGTGGCTTGACTCCCTGCTTAAAACATTCAGATAGGTTATTTGTGTAGTTTATTTTTTTTTATTAGATTTTCCAACTTTTAAAAGTTCGATCATATGGTTTCGACCATATGACAGTCGAACTTTTGAAAGTTTGATTATCTAATATAGACTCCTATAAAGCTTCATGATAGATGTCATGCTGCTTTTTCCTGCAGATTTCAAAACATTTGCAGTACAGACACATAAATTCTACACAGACAGATGTTAGGTGCTGCTGCTGCTTTAATCCATTTGTCTGTGCTAGAGGCTAAAGCCAATGCTGCTACTGCTGCTGCCACCAATAGGGCTAATCAAAAAAGGAGAAAAGTTTTCAGGTCCCGTATAACTTTTCACAACTTAACATAACATGGAAATTGTAGATCACTACAGGGTGGACAAGGACACATTACAGCAACTCTGAGACCTCTGCTGCTCCCAACTCAGAGCCAGAGCCATCTGAGGGGAACCTATCCCATGGAAACTAAGGTATGTGTAGCCCTTAGAATGTTAGCTACAGGTACCTTTCAGAGACCAACAAGGGACATGCTGGGGGTATCACAGGCATCAGCATTCAGGATCCTCCACCAGTTCCTGGATGCTATGCTCCAACATGCCAGTGCGCACATATATTTTCCCCATAGTTCTGAGGTGAGGGCCAGAAATATACAGCGGTTCTACTTGGCAGAGCATTATCCTAAAGTACTGGGTGCCATAGATTGCACTAATGTAGAAATTAAGGCACCAGCTGGGGAAAAGGGTAGGATCTACATTAACAGAAAGGGTTACCACTCTATCAAGTGACAAGTTATGTGTAATGCAAAGGAAATCATATAGAATGTGTGTGCTGGCAACCCTGGCTGTTACCACGGCTCACATATCTGGCATACCTCCCAACTGTACCAGATGTTTGCTAGGGGGATATCCCACAGGGTCATTTACTGGGGGATGCAGGCTAGGCACTGGAACTGTGGCTGATGACACCAATCAGAAATGCACACCCACCTACCGAAGAATGCCATAATGAGGCATATGCTCAAACCAGAAATGTCACAGAGCATGTGTTTGGGCTGCTGGAGTCACAGTTCTGCTGTCTAGATACATCTGGGGGAGTCCTGTATTGCAAACCATGGACATGCACAGAAAACTTCACAGTATGTGATATGCTACACAACATAATCATGAGGAAACAGCTGCAGCAAGATCAGCAAGGGGGAGGGGCACACATCCCACCACCAATGCCAAGGTCACCATAGCCACTGGCACCTGAGGAGTCATAGGGGGAACCACCAGCTGCTGTGGGTGAAGGTTGACATAGGCATGCTCAGTATGCCTGTGCTTTGGCTAAGAGACAGCACATACACACTCACTCATAACCTAGGGGGGGTAAAACCTTCCTCCTACTCACATACATATAGTAACAATGATGACAGGAAACTCACACAACCTTTACCTCCCCATGTGTTGGCCGTGTACAGCTTGCATCAGACAGACTCAGTCCTAAACTAACACTGTGGTAATTGTCGCATTTACAAGATAACTTCTGAACCTGAAGTGTATTGTTTAATAATATTACAGCATATCCTTGTATTTCATCACTTGAAATAGTAAACAAGTAAAAGTTGGGATATGTGCACAGAAATTACCTTAACACTTGACAGTAGACTTGTTTAACTTATACACGTTCATTAGTAAGCAGTAGGCCTCGGGCATCAAATATTCAGTCATACATCTCAAATGTACTGATGATCACTGCATGTCCTCAGTTTAGCAACATTCATTTGCACTGTAAAATCATTAAAGAGAGAAGTTAGAAAGTAATGATACACATTGCAGTTTCTGACTTCACGACCCTTACAAGATCAAACAACAGGCAGGATGCAAAACAAGGGGAGTAACAACAGCAATATATTCTTGTTTGTGTCATAGCAATAAGTCAACTTTGCTCCCCCTCAAAAGAACAGTCCATTCTTGGGTGTGCCGTAACAGTCACTCACCTTCGCTTACCCCAAAACACCAACCTATGCTTGTTTGTGCCATAGCGGTAACTCAGATTTGTCCCCCCCCAAAAGAACAGTGTGCCCTTGTATATGCCATAATAGTAACTCACCTTTTCTCCCCCCAAAAAGAGCATTCTGTGCTTGTTTGTGCCATCCAACCTAACCTTCAGTTGTTGGCCACTGCATGTCATATTATTCCCAGTTAATATCCTCATACATTTTAAGGCCAATGATATAGAATTGCTTACACACACTGCATGTCTCAGAGTACTGGTTAGATAACTGATGAATGACCAAGAAACACAGAAAATAATTAACAAAATAGAGAAGCAAGCAACTAAAGGTCTGTTTAGTAACACAAAAAATGTCAAAAAGAAAAAAAGATACAACCAGATCAACTCAGTAGTTACCATATACTTTAATGTAGCAAAATAAAAACACAAACAATACACCTGATAAGCACGTTCCCACACAGTGCTTCATCAGATCAATACCACAATATCAAAGCAGGTGATATTTAAATGAAAAAAAATCACAGAAGAAACAGCAATAAGTCAGTGACATAATGGTCTTGCTTTCAGTACTGGTTTTAAAGGAACACATCCATTCAAGCCAGGGTATTTGTCTGCCTGTAAACTGATAATCCATTTCAGCTCTGCTATTTCAGTCCTTTTTACAAAATCTCCTCCCTTTACATCAACATTAATAATTTCTTATACCATAAAGGTAAAATAATGACCACTTTTATCTCTAACATGTTTATACAATGCATTCAAGCTGCTCTTATTCTTAATATCTCTAAGGTACTGCATAACATGATCTTTTTATAACCTGCTGGTCTTGCCAATATAGAATGTATCACACAGTTTGCAGCTGGATAACTAAATCAAATTGTTGGTCTTGCAATCTGCATAGCAGCTAACAGTACAAGCCTTCTGTGTTAGAGGATGTATAAATGTATTAGAACCTGACATCAGACTACATGCCCTACATGTTCTAAAAGGAAAAGTACCTGGTGTATTAGATTTTATGTAGGACCTCTACTGATGACCATACCATAATTGCCTTGTGAGAGACATATTATTCTTAAAAACAAAAATGGTATACTTTCAAAAGAACTATTTGATTATGTATTAGTTGTATAACCTGTGTTTCCATCCATCTATGGTCTGTCAAAGGTAAATAAGAATCCTTTGGATCCCCCGATGTGACCAATTGTTTCGGGGGCAGATGGATAACTGAACCATTATCAATTTATGTTGAACATCAACTGAAACCACTATTGACCAAGGCACCAGCTGTTATTAAAGATACTGAAGATTTTTTATATTCCCTTGGCACTGTCTTATTCAATCTAATCATGTGAATGATGGATTGCTTTTAGTGACTCTTGATATTTGTACTTTATTCATGATTATGAAGAATAATTTTGGTTTGAAATCTATTAGAAGCTTTACTCACTAGAAACGTGATTTTAACAGCTAGTAAATTAATCTAAAATGTGTTTTGCTGAATTTGGTTTTATATTGTAATATTTTTGTTTTTGATGTTGATTTCTGTTGGCAGAAACTAGGTGTTGCCATGGGTACACCATTTGTAAATAGTTATGCAAACCTGGTTCTAGCCAACTGGGAAGATGAAGTGTTTTTTATTGATCGTGTCTTTCATTCTAACTTAATTTTTTATAAGCATTTTGTTGATGATATTTTAATCTTATGGAGATGTTCTGTAGATTTGTTAAGCAGTTTTGTTATTTAAAAGAGAACAGTCAGTGTTTTAGATTTGCTATGCAGTAGACTGATAAGAATATAGATTTCCGTGATGTGTCTCTGACATTTAATGATCAGGCCTCTATAGATACTTCACTTTATAGAAAGAATTACTGGAAAAATAACATCTTGCAGCGTTCTGGCCGGCATCCGACACATATTTTTAATAAAATCTTAAAATGTCAATTTCTAGGGGCCTCTAGGCTTCATGCAAACAATAATGATTATCTGATGGCTATTACTAGGATGTCATCTTAATTTTTACAAAGAGGTTACTGTAAACATGAGATAGAACGCTCCTCGCTAGAAGTTTTATCTTTGAGGACAACTTACTGGTAAACCCTATTTTGAAAGAAAAACAGATAATATAAACAGAAGCACGAACTTTAATTTGAGATGCAGAGTACCCCTTACATACAGTAGTGATATAAACAATCTGTGATGTCATTGTTAGGAATTGGCCGATTCTCCTCACTGATGAAAAAATCAAGGAAATAGTAGGTGATAAACCCAGTTTTGTTTTTAAGAATAATATGTCTCTTAAAAGACAATTATACTATGGCCATCAGAAAAAATGCTAGCTAAAATCTAATAGATCAGGTATTTTTCCGTGTAGGACATGTAGGGCATATAGTTCAACATCAGGTTCTAATACATTTATATATATACTGTACTGTTAGCTGCTATGCAGATTGCTATGCAAGCAATTTGATTTATTTAGCCAGCTGCAAACTACAAGACCAACAGGATATTAAAAGATTGTGTTCTGCAGTACCTTAGAGATACTAAGAATAAGAACATTTGAATGCATTGTATAAACATGTTAGAGGTAATAGTGCTCATTATTTTACCTTTATGGTATTAGAAATTATTAATGTTGATATAAGGGGAGGAGATCATCTAAATATGACTGAAATAGCAGAGCTGAAATGAATTATCAGTTTACAGGCTGACAAATACCCTGGCTTGAATGGATGTGTTCCTTTAATACCAGTACTGAAAGCAAGACCATTATGTCACTGATTTATTGCTGTTTCTTCTGTGATTGGTTGTTTTATATTCAAATATCACCTGTTTTTATCTTGTGTTATTGATCTGATGAAGCACTTGTGTGTGAAAGTACTTATCAAGTATATTGTTCATGTTTTTATTTTGCTACATTAAAGTATATGGTAACTGCCATGTTGGTCTGGTTGTATCTTTTTTCTTTAAGAAACAAAGAAAGGTAAGACAGAGCTGTATATTTGCAAGCAATAATCATAACAGGTTGTGTGATCACTAACTGCACTATGTCCAAATATAGTAAATTTAATAAGTGTACAAATAACAGTTTATGGTTTTATGTCAGAGTACATTCTGTTGCAGTGGGTTGAGTGAAGAATGACTTCAGTTCTTTGCTGCAAAGCTCTTTGTGTGACAAAGAGGGATAAGACACCAATCTTGCTTTCTGAAGGTGCATTGGAGTGAGAGTTGAAGTCCAGATCTATGTAGAAATATCTCATGTGTACTAACATTTTCTGCTGTGCATGTCATAAATCGCTTTTCCTCATTTCAACTATTTTTCCCTTTTTTTTCTTTTTTATTGGCCACTGCGTGATGCACTGCTTAACCAAACACAGGAACTGGAGGAAAAGAATGCCAGGCTTGGCTGTGCTTTTCTTGTTTGCGCAAAGTGCAGCAGTGTGCAAACTGCATACGTGGACCACCAAGAAAGTAGACAGCTAAAAATGGAAACCAGATACATTCAACCAATGTTATTGCATTTGGCAGCAGTTATAAGTGTAGGGCTAAAGTACAGATGATCTTGGGATCTAGTACAGGGTGTGTTTTAGTTCCACTTCCCATTCCCAGGTATAGCCTTTACATTTGCCTAACACACATACACAACTTCCTGTGTTAATTTTCATAGCTTGCCACTGTTGTGCACTGCTTACCATTATGGAAACTTGGGGCTCAGGAGTGCGCACTGCCAAGTATCATATTTGCATGATAGTAAGCAGTGCTCAACATTTTCAAACAGTGTGTATACTCCCAGTAAACATGATAACTGACATTGTCAAGAAACCATCATTCTCCATTGCTGTTGATCCAGGGTTGACTTGGCAGGTGTTCATGGAAAGGGTGCAAGTTTTAGGGCTTAGAGGTGGAGTGTCCAGGATTCCAAGACTTTTGTTTGACTCCTAGTGAAACACCACAGTGCCAGACTACTGCAGGAGGACTATTTTGGGTGCCAGTATAAGTCAGAGGCTTGGGATACTTTGGCCCATGCTGTAACCAGTGCCACCAGTATCCTCAATACTGGTGACCAAAGTAGACACCACTTTAGTGACCTATGTCACCAGTAGAGGGATACCTTTGATGTTTGGACTGAGGAATATAGGACAGAAAGCATCTCACAGATGTGTAGGTATCAACTATAGGGAGTATTTTTAAGGCTTAAAAGTTGAATATAGGCAAGACTGGTATTCATAATGGTATTCTGTTCTGTTCTGTTTTTCCACAGCTGCCATGGAAAGGGTGGTGAATATTAGGACCCATGGTGATAAATTGGCAAGGATGAGGGGAGCATGGGTATGTATGTAGCAGAAGAGTAGTCTTATTGTAGCATTAAAAATTAAAGATAGCTTGGTTGGTATTTTATAGAGTTGTTTCAAATTGAGAATACATATCTCAACTATAAAAGCTAGTATGCATGCAGTAGTCTGTAGCAAAAACCAAGAGTACAATATTAGACTTTAGTCAGAGGTTGTGGGTTCAAATACCACACTTCCCAAATATACAACACTGTTAATTCTTCAATTCTGTGCAACATAAAGGCTTAATGTAAAAGCTCTATACCACTGGCACACATGCACTGCTGCAAACGGTAATCTGTATAATTGGAACATTCATATGTGCAATATATGCACATGTAAGGGAGCACTTGCTGCAATCTGTAATATAGTGTACATCTCTGATAGTCTTAAAAGTAAAGGTTATCTGTTAGGGGATGGTAGTCTTAAGAATAAATGTTAAGATAACAGAGTCAAATAATTGTATTAGTGCATTGTATGTCACATATGAAGGTTCTAATCTTATCTCATTTTTTTTCTCTCATCTCAGCCCTTATCTCCCTCTCTTTTTTTTGTTTTATATTATTATTTGTCATCAAAATGTGTCCATGTCATCCATGTGTATGACATCAATAAATGCTCTAGTGCACAGTGGGTAGGCCTGCCCCACAGGATCCACCTGTCCCCACTGCATCAGCCGAGGCACAGTTGCCCAGTAAATCAGAGAGCCAACCTGGCAGCACCACCTCTGCTGTCACTGCATTACCTGCCCCCTCAGGGAGTTCTGCCCTGAAGGATAGTCCAGTGGTTCTATCCAGGAGCAGTGGCAGAGGTGGTGGGTTTATCACGCATTCTGAACTATTAGGGATTGTCCATATTGCTGTGTGCTGCACTGCTGGTGCATGCCTATGCTGGATGGAGGGTCTACTCTCCCTCATTTTATGTAGGACCAAGAGAAGGAGATGTCAAGCCCTCCAGCCAGTAGCAGAGTGAAGTGACAGTGATGACAGTCTAGTAGGTGAGGACTCAATTCTCACTGCCACCCGACATGACAATCATGGGTCCTGAATGTCTCCACCCTCACTCCATCCATGGTGTCCCCTGACCTGTTGTGACCATCATCATCTCTGTGTCTTGTCTTTTCTTGTGTTATCTTGTTTTTCTTATCTGTCTGCAATTGCTTCCTCAGCTGCCCAACTTACTAGACCCAGACATACTTACATCCCTTCCCCAACATTCCTCTCTCTCTCAAAAAAAAAAAAAAAATGGGCACCTATTGCACACAAAAAAAATTGTCCCATACATACCTCTCCATTTCACACACATGTCTTCCTGACACACTAGATTCAGTCCAATTGGCTATACAACATGATTGTGTTGTGGTCACCCCTATCACTGAAGGTGATAGACCAAATTCAGCTAATATTCTGCATATACTATCAGTTTGTACTGTTGAAGAAATTAATAGCTATGTTTTTTTCCTACCTCCCTCCTGCTCATTCCTCTATTGCTTTCCATTTGTTCTTCCCCCTGCTTGCTCATCATTTCAACACTGTCCTGTCTTCCCCATTTATTTTCTTTAATGCATTATTGCACATTATACCATGACCCCCCATTAATATTCCAAAACGTGCACGCTGATTGGCCAGCATGCACGCTGTAAATAGACTTATACTAATGGAAAAAGGTCCGGTCGCCCGGACTTTTTCCATTAGTATAAGTCTTTTTAAAAACACTGTCTCGCTATGTTAAAAGAGTTTAACATAGCGACACAGGTTTAAAAAAAGCAACAGAGATCTCCGTTGCTTTTTTTAAAGCTGCCTCACTATGTTAAACTTCTTTAACATAGCGACACAGTGTGTAAAAAGCAACGGAGATCTTGCTTTCTCCGTTGCTTTTTTTAAAACCTGTCTCGCTATGTTAAATGGGTTTAACATAGCGAGACAGCTTTAAAATAAGCAACGGAGATGTCTTAAAAAAAAAAATCAATGGAGAAAGCAAGATCTCCGTTGCTTTTTACTGTTTCGCTATGTTAAATGGGTTTAACATAGCGACACAGGTTTAAAAAAAGCAATGGAGATCTCCGTTGCTTATTTTAAAGCTGTCTCGCTATGTTAAACCCATTTAACATAGCGAAACATTAAAAAAGCAACGGAGATCTTGCTTTCTCCATTGCTTTTGGCCACAGCTCTGATGTACTGTGTAGGCATGCGCAGTACATCAGAACTGCCGCGGATACCAAACAGCTGCGGAAGGGCAGCAAAGAGGCATTATACAATGCCATTATTTAAGAAAAGTAATTATTTATTTTCTTAAATAATGTCATAGTATAATAGCAATAACCCACTTCTGGGTGTGGGTAATGCGGGATTTACCCACGGTTGCCAACCGTGGGTAAATCCAGCATTACCCACACCCAGGCGTGGGTTATTGCTATAAAGGTGAACATCATTCACCAACATGCAGCAACAATAATAATGAAAGATGTTAAAAGTATGACATAGAGTTGTATTCAAACCCAGTACCATCTGACCCCAAAAAGGAATGCATCACTCCATTAACTGCATTAACACTTGCAGCCACAGAGTCAGTTAAGTAGCCGATGCATTCCAGAGGCTCAGATGTAACTGCCAGACTTTAGCAATGCTGGAGAAGCAATGGATCCCTTCACTTTTTGGGCTGCATGCTGGCTTGGAAGTGTGCATTGCACACTAATGGTGAGTAGAGGAAAACAGGTGTGATTATCCAAATGCAATGCCACTTAACAATGCTGTGGTATGCCAACACACGGCAGCACATTTTGTATAAACAATTCATGTCATTGCATTATCACTTTTTAATGAAAAATATTTTAAAGTATGGCTTATACCTGTATTCAAACCCACTACCATCTGGCCCCAAAAAGAAACATATCACTGCATTAACACCTGCACAGGGTCAGTTATAGGACGTATGCTGCACCCATTGGTATTCCTTTTTACTTTTTTGAAGATTTAGCCCTCAAAAAATATAAAATTGTTATCAAGCACAATGAACAGACAATCCATAATAAATTAATTTCATCTCATTTAAAAAAAATGATAGTAACTAAACTTTTGTGAAGACAATGGCAAACCTTCCTCCCTATGTATACAAGTAAAAAGATCTATTAGATAAATCACTAAAGAAGCATACATTCTTGCTGCATAATTTATTTTTAAATCTACCTACAAAGTCCTAGGAGTCTTTTAACAGCTGAATTGTGCTTGAAAATGCCAGCTTAAGTAAGAGATCAATATATACTGCTAAAGGGAATGCTTTTGACCCCTGTGTAGCCACAATAGGTCTAAAAGTTTGTTTATAAATGCTTCTGGATACCTTGAATATCCCAAATATCACTTGTATAATTGTATTAGGATTTTTTTTTAATATTATAAGTGTCAATGTTAATGCCTTGGTATAGGAGAAGCTCATCATTATTTAAATCTATTTTTCTATAAGCTATATTAAGTTGATTCCTGGACAAATTAATACAAGTTGCTTCATCATGTAAATTTTCAAACAAAACACTAATATAAACATGTGTATTAAAAACAGCAAAAACCCCACATTTGTCTGATGTCATAACCAGTTTACAGGTATCATTCCTTCTCTTCATTATTCACATTAAGCTTACACACAGTGTTCTTACATTTAGTTAATTTGTGTAAATCTTCCTCAAAAGCTTTTTCAAAAGCTTGTAGTATAATAGGGTGCAATGAAGGGTTAAACGTACTTCTCTTACTAAATTGTGGCACCATAGTATCTTTTAAATAATTCCCACAGTCATGCATTGCCAGGTTTAATGTTCATGTAAAATGTTTTAACTCAATCAAGGAATCAGTGACATCATTTTTTTGTGGGAAGAAATGTAAAATATTTTTCAAACACATAAAAAATGATCCCTAGTAATTTCAATGTGCCTATAATTAAACACTTTAAAAGCCTTATAGCTAAGCAATAAAATACCATACCCAGAATTAAGCCCCTTTCCCCTTCCCATCCCATCTTGAAATATTGTTTGGTATAGCTGTAACAGTTGTTTCCTTGCACATATTTAACTTGCCCAGAGTCCCTTGATTGATCTGTTCAATTCACCAATCATTTGGGCCTCCTTGGAGGGGAAAATCCTCAATATTATGTGATTCATTATAATACTTTTCTACACAATTGATTATCATGGTGTCCCTGTTATTATTTGTATCACCAATATTCTCAATAACAGCATTTCCATTACTCTCCACAACATTTTCTTGCTGTTTCCTATTTTTAGCTTTAATAGGATAAATGTGGTTTGTATGCAAACTAATTTATCCAGAGACACCTACTGGATTTAGGGTGGGGAAGATGTGAGTAGGTGGATAGAGGAGTTGTTAAGAGTTAAGTGGATGAAGGTGTGTGACAGGCAACAAATGGTTAAGGTTAAGTAAAAGGGCTTTTTACAGAAGAAGTGAACTAATGGTAAGGAGGAGTTAACTTAGTTTTGTTCAGGAGCTGTGAGGTGGTGATATCAGATTTATTTTATAGATCTTTTTACTTGTATACCCAGAGAGGAAGGTTTGCTATTTTTTCACAAAAGTTTAATTACTTTCGATTTTTTGAAATCAGGTGAAATTAATTTACTTATAGATTATATGTTCATTGTGCTTGATAACAATTGTGTACATTTTTTTCAGGGAGAAATCTTCAAAAAGGTAAAAGGGGTACCAATGAGTGTTGTATGTGCCCCTATATATATGAACCTGGTGCTACTTGTCTGGTAAAAACAATTTGTTTTTAAAATGGGAGTTTTATTAATATTGTAAATTGTATTTGAAATTCCTCAATGACATTTTTATTTTATGGAATGCAAGTTTTACATTTAAGATGACCAGTAGGTACTCCAGAGAGGGTCTATATTATAAAGTCAAAGAACCAAAATGTTGACTTACTTTTCATCGACACTTAAATGTCGAAGCTGCACTTCATCGAACGGCCAAATCATCTATTTCTTTCCAAGGGAAAGAAATTGGTTCACCAGTCTGTTACATCTGCCCTTTTCCCGACTGTAGTGTGATCTCAGAGTTAGTATATTTAGTTAGGGGGGTAGGGGCACAGCCCCCTCATTGGGAGGTGTAGGGGCAAAGCCCCCCCACTTAATAGTGTTTATTTTAATATGATGTCCATTGTTGGCCTATCAATTTCTTTCCGTTGGAAAGAAATCTATGATTTGGAGTTTTGATGAAGTGCAGTTTCTATATTTAGGTGTCGATCAAAGGTAAATTGACATTTTGGTTGTTCAAGTTTGTAATATAGATCCCACGAGAGAACAGGTATGCCTTGGGTTAATATTGTTTGGCAGTGAAGAATTTGTGTCAGTGACTCTGTAGCTTATTCATTTATTTATTTGTTTGTTTGTTTGTTTGATTGTTAATTTATTTATTTATGTTTTATTGTTTAACACTTCTATATGCATATTACAGTTTTATGGTTTAATGGCTTGATGTGCATGGTTTTCTCATATGCATATTATACATAATTATATGTTCTAATGGTTTGAAGAGTATGGGCAAACAATCTTTTGTCACTATGTATGCATTCAATTGTGTTGTATTATTGGTTTGAGTATGAGTGTTATGGGTGGAATATTTTCGTATTTGGTTCAGGAAGAGTCATTGGTGGTGGGATTGCTGACTGCCTTCTTTGAGTTTTTGTTATTGTGTCATGAGCCTTTATCATTGTTTGGGTTGTTATGTGACATGTTGGTTGGTTTGGTTATGGCATTACTCTCGGCTTGTTTATCATGTTTTTGGTGGTTGGGTTAAGGATGGAGTAAATTATGGTCTTTCACTGCTGTTTTCTTTTGGTGGTGAGACCATGTTTTTGTAGGAGTAGAAGTGTGGGGAGGGGGGTCACTGGCAGTGAAGCACTCATGAGTAATGGTTGTTTGCTGTGCATGTGCAGTTGTGGCATTAACCATTGGGGGGAGGGAGAGAGTGGTGGGCTTTCCATTTGGCTATCCTTAACACCTCAAAGGATAATTCTTGAAGAAGAGTGGCCATTATTAAGTTGTAAGAGCAGCTTATAGACTTTCACTCCCTCATTATTCTAATGTTGCTTAAGTAAAAAAATATGGACACGTTCTCCTGATGATAAGCAGCACACCCTCAGCTGTCTAGATATCACAGTATGCATAGCATTTTGCCTCATAATGTTGGTCTGCTTCATGATATGATTGTTTATGACAAAGCACTGAGGATTTCAGCCACTGAATTATGGCAAGCAATGCAATATAATTTCAGACTTCACATGGCCAGAAGTACACAGATTTGTTTCATGAAAATCAGGCTATCACATATCCTAGCATGCTGCAATTTTCCTAAGCTTATAAGGGCATTTTGAATCCATCCCTATCTCAGTGGATGCCTGTCATCTCTACAGCACATTCTGCTATTAGCCATTGTGTTGATCACGCACTCACTGGGCACAGGCAAAACATTTCCTGGGCTGTTAATGGTTACAAGGGGGAGGTTATAGGAATGTTTTGCAGGGGTTGATGATGTGGTTTTAAAAATAAACAATGCTGTAAAGCAGTGTAGGTAGTTGCGGCAGTGAATTATAACTTGCAGAATTATTCTTAGGGCAGAATAGTTGATCATTTTTATGTGGAATAAATTGGACTAGTACCAAGGTGTGTTTTTCTCCATCTGTCTTCCTGGCAGTTATTGCTTTTCTTTCTTTTGCAGATGGCAAGATCTCACAGCCTGAATCAGGGATGGGTGGCAATTGTGGCTCAAGCAAAGGAGCTGTTCTGAAAAATTCCAGTGGGACAGTCCTCTATGTCAGATGCGTCCAGTACATCTAGTGGAGGCAATAAAGAACACTCTGGCTGCAAGAGGGAAGTGAGCTCAAAAGGTGGCAATCAGTGCTGCTGTGGATGTTCTTGATGGTGGAGTGGGTTTGGATATGATTGCAGGTAATGATATTAGGTCATAATTAGATAGAGGCAGTGCATAATTGATGGGCCCTGGGGGTGAGAGTCACAGGAGGAGAAGTGTAGAACAAGTATTTCAAAATGTTGACATTGTGGGTCATGGGGTTGATCAAGTATCCATTTGGGGAGAGGTGACAGGGACAGAGTTAGGTGATGAATGTAGGCAATAGAACAACATCCTTGGTGGGAGGCCAGGGTTGAGTCTGGATAGGTGTGATTCATTACAGCACTATGTGGGTTATGATTGTGTGATGCGACCAGAATCCTGGTTAGCTTCTCAGGCTTTGGTAGACATGGGGGGGGGGGTTGCCCTGACCCTGCATATTCCTACATCTGTTAAAGAGAAGATATGGAAAGGTAAGTATGTCAACATACTTTAGTTAATTAATGAGGAGGGTGTGCAGCATTTGGTGGAATCTGACATGGCAAATAACAAGGATCTCTTGGCAGCTTTAGTGGAACTGGGGCAGAGGGGGGGGCTGAAGGCTTAGAGCTAGGATGTGGGAGAATTGAGTTTTTCTTTTTTTGTACTACATGGCAGTTTGCTTGGAGAATGATAATTCACGGGCCTTATGACATTTGGCTTATTTTCTCATGATTCACAAGGCTCAACAGTTGCACTCTGGGAACGAGTGGATGTGGTATGATCAATGGTTCTGCAAATGGAAAGCCGTGGATTATTCATTAAGATGAGAAGTGGGGCACCATGATATTTGGTTGGCCACAAGGAAGGATTGTTTCAGTGGTTTCTCCTGGTTGAGTAAGTTAGGGAAAGAGATGGGTGGAGTATGTTGGGCATTTAATGCCAAGCAGTGCATGTGGGCGGCATGTAGATTTTTGCCTACTTGTTGATTTGTGATGTTGTGCACCCAGCATCTCAGTGTGGCTGTCAGGAGGGGAATTTGATTCATGGGGGTTCTTTCCTGGCTGACAATAGATCCTTACCCACCCCACCACAAGGTCTACAAGGGTGTAGAGGATGAGGCATTTTTGAGGACAGAGAGGAAGTATGTCCTTTTGAGGGCAGAGGAGCAAACAAGTTTTCCCATTCCCCTGTTAAGGTGCAGGTACTAAACCAAATGTTGAGTCACTTTCCAGAATTGGAGATTGTGACTCATTTGATTGCAGGGTTATCTTTGGAGTTTTCTATCAAATTGGGGGTTTGTGAAGATGGCTTAGTCTGTAAGAATTTACATTCTTTGCATGGGAACAAAGTGGTATTGAAGGGTCTGGATGAGAAGGAATTGCACACAGGCAGATTATTGGGTATTTTTGAGTACCCTCCTTTTGTCATTTTTAAAGTGTCACTCTTGGGTTTGGTTCCTAAGAATGCTTCTGGTGAATTTTGGTTGATTTACCATTGCCCTTTCCCAGAAGGAGAATTGGTTAATGATTTTATCTGCAGGGAGGATGCAAAGGTTAGGCATGCCTCACTGGATGGTCCAGTGGAAATGATTAAAGGGTTTAAGGATCCATGGTTAGTAAAGGTTGATACTGAATCTGTGTTCCATTTGTTGCCCATGTTAGAAGAAGAATGGCCATTATTGGGCATAATTTTGGACGATAAATTTTATTTTGAAAAGGCAATGCCCATGGGTTGCTTGATGGCTTGTGCCATATTGGAGAAATTTAGCTCTTCACTTTGTTGGGTCTTTCAAAAAAGGGCTGGTACTCAGAAGTCCATTCATTACTTGAATGATTTTCTGTTAGTGGGTGAAAGTTTTGCAGGTATGGAAAGTATGCAGGCATTTCTTGCTGTATGTGAAGAGTTGGGTGTTCCATTGATGAAGCAGAAGTTGGAAGGCCCTGCCAAGACATTATGTTTTTTGGGTTTGACATTAGATGCTGGGCAGGGATTGTTTTCTCTTCCTGTTGAGAAGACAGAATGACTTGAAAGGGAAGATTGTGTGGGTGATGGCTAAGGTGGATCAGTTATGTCATGGAGCTTTTGGGGATCTTAAACTTTGCATGTAGGGCAATTAGTCCCAGCTGTACATTTTCCAGGTTAGAGGCATTCTTGTTAAAAGGGGGGAGGAGCGAGCATCATTGGGTAAGGGTTAGCAAGATTGGGCAAGCAGATTTAGAATTGTGGTTGTCCTTCTTGGACAATTTCAGTGGCATTTTGTTTTGGCAGGAAGACTGGGTCTATCAGGAAGAATTGCAATTTTTTGCCAACACTGCAGGGGGAAGAGGGATGGAGTCATATTTTAACAGGGAATGGTTTGCAGTTCATTGGCCAGATGATTGGAAGGTTGAATGGAAGAGGGATTTGGCCTTCTTGGAATTGATGCCTATTTTGACAGCTTTGGTGGTTTGACAAGACTGATTTCATGGTAAGAAGGTGTTTTTTAATTCCAACAATTTGGCAGTGGTGCGAGTGTTAAAGTCAAAAATGTCCAAATCTAGGTTACTTTTGTTAGTTTTATGAAAATTGGTTTTGTAGAGTTTGTTGAAAAATTTTTTTCAGGTGTACACTTGTCAGTTTCTAGGAATGTGATTTTTGACAGTCTTTCTCACTTTCAGTTTCACAGGTTCAGCAGTTGGGCATGGAGGTGCAAGGTGAATCAATTGCATTGCTGGAGGAGGTGTAATGAAGTGGGCTGAAGTGATTGGATGGGTGATTCAGACATATTGGGCAAATTTGATGAGGAAGATGTATGGTAGGGCATTATCTGCATTTTTTACATTTGCACTGCATTTGTCTGAGGAGAAGAGAGTTTGGTTGGTAAAGTTATTACTGTCGTACTTAGCTAAGGCTTGGATGAAGGGGATGGCAGTTCAGTCAGTTAAGGTAGACTTGGCTGCTATTAGCATATGTGCATGTGTAGCACATTTACAGGATTTCACAAAGTTGTGGGTGATAGCTCAGATGTTGAAAGTATGGGGTCGGATTGAGGGCAGAAAGACTGATAAGTGTTTGCTGATGACAAGGCAGGCCCTTAATGTGTTGTTCATAGTCTTGCAGTTACTGAAAAGGAATTCTGTGGATTGTGCACTGTGGGTTACCTTGCTAGTGTGAATGTATAGCAGACTGTTTAAAGTTCATTGTGTGGCAGAGATGCTTTTATATTTCCTTCAACAGTGGAGATATAATTGCACAGATTGAAAACAGATCAGGTGGGCAACAGTGTGCTGATTGTATTGTGGGCATGTAATGACTGATCTATGTGTCGAATGTCAAGGGCTAGGAGGTTGCAGTTATCATGTGGTGGGAGACCACAGGATTTAGTTATTTGGTCGCAGGGTGGAAGGGTGATAGGAGACAATCAGTTTTTGTGTGTGATATAAAAGGCTTTTCAATGTGTTGACTTTTGGTGAGAGGGGTTTTCTTCTCATTCTTTTTCCACTGTAAGAGCATCAGATATGGTGAGGAAAGGGAGATCAGTGGAGGTTATAAAAAGGATGGGATGTTAGTCATCTGGGGTCTTTTTGCCATATATTAGATAATAGACTTATTTGGTTGCTGTACATATCATTTTTTAGGTAGAAAAGTGACGATAATGGGAGGAGAGTGTATTGGCATGGTGTTAGAAGACTCAGGAGCATCAGCTTGAGCGTGTGTTTGCAGCCATGTCCATTCAGATTAGGATCCCACATATTCTAGTGGTCCAGTTAGCAGGTAATGACTTAGAGATTATTCCAAAACAGCAGTTAGTGTTTAAGGTGTTGAGGAACTTGGCAAGGTTAAGTAGTAGGTTTCCCACCATGATTACTGTGTGGTCGGAAATTGTACCATGTTTGATTTGGAGGAATGCGGGCAGTTTTATGGGTATTGAGTATACCCGGTGCTTTGTTAACCTTAGGCTTTCAAGGCAATTGAGGCACTTGGGTATTCATACTATTGATCATAAAGACTTTGATGATAGGGATCTAGTGTGTTTTAGGAAGGACAGAGTATACCTGAGTGAGTTGGGATTGGACTTGTGAAATGTGCACCTGGTCATTTGTTTTGGAAAGTTTAGTGGAAGCATTGAAGTAATTTTGAGCGGGAACAGCTTGGATCATGCTGGTGAGCAGAGAAGAGGGGCTGAGATGTCTCACTTCTGTTCCCCATCTGCTGTTATGTTTTGGATATTACATGGTGATTGGTTGGTTATTAAAGTGAGCCATGTCATGCTGCTTGTGGTGTAAAGTTTGAGCAAGTGAGTGGTTGGGGTAACACTGCTTACTTTATGGTGGGACAGAGGTGAGCGGGTGATGCTGCCTACTGTAATTTGTTGTGTTTGAAGTTATGTATTAAATTGTGATTAATAAATTCTGTGATTAATATATTCTGTGATTAATAAATGTTGATAAATAAAGGTCATCTTATACCAAGATGGTGTGATGTGGTTACTTGGGAGATCTGGACAAACTTGATTGTTCTGATACTGATTAGTGTCCCTTTTAATTTGTTTACATTTCTTATTAGAAACTTCAGTGCTACTTTTATATAATTTTTAAAAACATCTTTAAACATTTCACAATGTCTATCAAATAATAACTTAGTCCTAACAGCCATATGTAGTAGTTAATATATATTCACACAGACAGACACAAATATATATATATATATATATATATATATATATATATATAGTGTGTGTGTGTCTGTGTGTGTGTGGGCTTGTAGTATTTATATGCATTTATATGTAGTTGTGCTATGTAGTGATGTGTTAAGTTATGCACATTATGCATATGTATTCGTTTTTGGTCTTCAGATGATTTTTAAAAATAATGGTTGAGTTATATAGTATAATGTTTGTAAATGTGTACACTATATTTATATGTATAGGAGTTGTACATATATACTCATCTAATTATTAGATATATTTTTAGTTATATATGTACTTGATATGTGTGTGTTTTCATATATATATATATATATATATATATATATATTTATATTCTTTTTAATTACTTATATTATTATTTATCTATAGAATTTGTAAACAAACATGAACTATAAGGAAATTTGCTTTGAAGCTATAAATAATATTGAAATGCATCGCACGTTCAACCTTGAATAGAAATTAGTAACTTTGTCTTTAAATTGTAATTAATTTTGATTTGCTGGCTTTTGAGTGGTTACTTTGAATTTTGAGGCCTAGCAATGTTATTTAAGGACTTATGTTAGTTGTTACTCCTGGTCTGATGAAGCAATACTGAATTATTGTGACAGTGCTTACAGTATTACTGTCAAGTATTGGAATAAAATTGTTTGTTTTTTATTCATTTGCATCCTTTATTTTGAACGTGTTTCCTTTGCTTGGGGACTTTTTTGATATAAATATATATATATATATATATATATATATATATATATATATATTTATATGGAAAACGTTGAAACTACATTGGTCGGCTGGCATGTAGTCGACTTGCAGTTTTCAAGTCAGCAGAATGTCGAACCAATATGTATCAACTACATTACAGGGAATGGGTAGTGTAATTTGAACATTGTGTTCGACATTGTGCAGGGAGATCACGGTTCAGTGAGAAAGAGGGAATTAGCCCATTTCCTCACTGTAGTGCGATCTTGGAGTTGGCATATTTAATGTGCAGGGAGTGTGAGGGTTCAGGGGGTGTAGCCCCCCTGTAAAGTGGCAGAATGAACGTACCATGGACTGTAGAGTTTAACGATACAGTAATGTGCATAGTGGAGGTGAGTGATGCCAGCTTCTGCTATGTCGAATACATCAAACCACAGTTGTTGATGTATTCATTTTTGCTTTGGTTTACTTTTTGGCATTTCGGATTCAGCATATTTGAAATGCCATTAGTAAACCATATATATATATATATATATATATATATATATATATATATATATATATATATTGGTTTACCAATGGCATTTCAAATCATATATATATATATATATATATATATATATATATATATATATATGTTCATAAGTTCATAGGTAGGTACTAGCTATTGGCCCAACAGCCTAAGTAAGCCTAGCCAACAAAGTTCCCTGGCTTACTCCAACCCAAGAATGTTAATTTCCTGTGCCCCTGTCGAGCAGAGCCACAGAAGTGATCCCCGGGGTGTATTTCCTATTTCCCATCCACTCATCAAGATTTTTCTTGAAGACTGTTAATGAGGAACTTTGCTTGACATAGATGGATAGCTTGTTTCAGAGTATGGGAAGTCTCTGAGACAGGAATCTATGCCTCCAGCAAGTCCTGTTTATTGTGGTGACAAGGTTTAGGTCCCTATAGCATGTAGCTTGGAGGGATTGTGATTTCTTTAGGTGTAGCCTGTCCAACAGCTCTGGGTTTGACATAGCTTTATATGTTAGGTAGAGATGACCACGGAGTAGGTGATATGTTACAGAGTAAAGCTGGAATTTTTTGAGACGATCAGTGTAGGGCATCTGTTCGAGGCTAGTAATACTCTTTGTGAGGTACTTCTGTGGCCTTTCCAACTGCTGCAGATGTCTTGTGAGGTACATTCCAAAAGTGGCATTGTACTCTATAATGGGTCAAATGAGTGTCGAGTAGAGGGGAACAATGACCTCTTTTTTCCTGGATGAGACCCCTTTTGTGATGAGGTGTGCCATGTAGAAGGATTTTCTGACTACTGTGGCAATGTGATTATCAAAGGAGAGACTACTGTCCACCTGGGTCCCAAGGTCTCTTATCACACATTCTATATATATATATATATATATATATATATATATATATATATATATATGTGTGTGTGTGTGTGTGTGTGTGTGTGTGTATACCACACATGCACACGCACGCACACACACACACACAGACACACACACACACACACACGCACACACACACACACACACACACACACACACACACACACACACACACACACACACACACACACACACACGCACACACACAAAAAATAGCCTAGGAAATGGCTACCTTATTAATCTGTTCCATGCACAGGAAAAAGTTAGTGCAGCCTCCTACACCTCATTTACTTACAATTTTCCCTCACAGGCTTCAGTGTCATAATAAATACCACCATCTTGAAAAAGCCATTTTGCAGGGAAAAGTATCAAGTACTTCTTCCAAAAGAGAGAAAATCTCTTGAAAGGAAAAAACATAAATGTCAGAAACAAACTTCACCATCTCAAAGTCATTAGTATGTCTGCAGAAAAAATAATAAAAAAATTACAGAACAGTCTCTCAGTTAATACAATGGATTAAAGCTATGTGCTGTTAATGATCCATGTCTTTACATCCATTTGTCTACTGTGTGACTGTCAGCAAGTCATTTAACCAGACGTTGCTTTGGGAAACTTGAGAATTTAGACTAAGTTCCACAATGGTTTAATTTAATGCATGTGTAGCAATTATTTATGAGGAAAAGAGGACAGAGGATAGTGGCATAAATTAAATCCACTTTACAGTAGTAATATCAGCAACAACTGAAGTTTAACTGCATTACCTAACAATAGATAGTGGAAGTCTTAAGAAAATAATAAACCCTGTTGAAAGTATAAGTATAATACCCATGAATGGAATGACGCATTGTATAAGGAGATCAGGAGTGAATAACATGAAGCTTAAAGAGTCCTAATAGTAATAAAAGCAACAATCCTAACATATGAAACAAGTTTAAGTCTCATACACACAGATGCAGAAACTGTTCCATCAAAGATGCAATACACAAAAGCAAAAATCTGCATGAGTCCAAATTCATATGAGAATAAAAATAACAATAAAAAATACACAATTATCTTAGAAAGGCAATTAAATTAAGCCAGAAAGAATATCATTATGTAAGACAAGTTAAGAAAAATTATGGGGGTATGTGAACATTAGAAAACTGGAAACTGAAGCTGACAAAATTATAAATGCTTTAATATAAAAAACAAGAACAATGGGTAAATAATTTCATGCCATTAATACAGAGCTTCTTCCGACCAAGAATTAATGAAACAACCCAGCAAATAAAAAGGAGCACAAACAACACATGCATAAAAAACAGCCAATCAGGATACTTTAATAAAATACTACTTACATTCATAAACACTAACTAAAATCACGTCATCAAATGTAAAAGCAAGACGTGAATCCATTCATAAATATGTATACACAGTCATTTTAATAAATTCCTAAACTTAAGGACCAGTTTTAAAGACAATTTCCTAAGTCCTAACCCTCTATCAGATTGTAATCTAATTATCCACCAAAGTTCCCTCTCTTCAGTTTTATTAATAAAATCTCCTATCCTTGCATCAATAAATAACTTATCAATTACCATAAACTTGAAGGAATGATCTGAGCCCTTGTCTCTCACATGTTTTGCTAAAGCATTCATTTCATCACTGATATGAATGCTATACAGGTGTTTCCTAATTCTCTCCTTTAAGGAGCAGTTGGTTTTACCAACATAAAATGAGCTTCAAAGACTACACACTGCCAAGTAAACGAGATACTTCGTATTACAATTGGCTTAAAAGCATACCTCACACCTGTGTCTGGATGTAAAAAAACTACAGACAAGTCAAAATATCTGCAGCGTAAACAACAGTACATCCCTACAGTTTTAGTCAACACAGTATTAAAATTATTACATTACTTGTAACAGAGAAGTCTCTTCAGGACTTCCTTATTTTTAAAATGAAAATGAGGTGTATCATCTACTAATTGTTTAATCTTCTCAACACCTAATAAAATCAACCATTTCTTTTGCACTATCCCACATACCTTCTGAACATCAGTAGTACAAAATAAAGGAACAGGGATATGGTGTTGATTCCCATTTTAGCCATATTAGTGATGTACAAGCATTTAACCATTGTTCTTGTTTCATACATTGAAGCATTTATAATTTTGTCATGCTTTGGTTTCCAGATTTGTTTTGTTTTACTTTGGTTTTGACTCGGAAATTATTCATCCCGAGGGCTATTTGCTGCTTGGTATATAAAAACTGATGCAAATGTGTGTGTGTGTGTGTGTGTGTGTGTGTGTGTGTGTGTGTGTGTGTGTGTGTGTGTGTGTGCGTTTGTATGTGTGTATAATCAAATATGCTGACCACACGTGTAAAACATTAGCAGACATGCAACATGCAAAAATTGACACACTAACACTGAAAGTGATAATGTTAACATGCAATTATACATGTGCCATGAAACAGTCAGAAACAGCCTCATTGCATGCAATATTTAAACTTGCACCTCCTCCCCAAAGGTAATTGAGCATACTAATTCCAAGATCATACAAACGTAGGGTAA
Source organism: Protopterus annectens (assembly GCF_019279795.1). Taxonomy (NCBI): domain Eukaryota; kingdom Metazoa; phylum Chordata; order Ceratodontiformes; family Protopteridae; genus Protopterus; species Protopterus annectens. The sequence continues at coordinate 1,060,380,796 of NC_056727.1, read as the reverse complement.
TGTCCCCAACCCTGGGAAGTGTGTGATCTATGACACCTGTTGATCATCTGCAGAGTTTATCACAGAATTCAGCTGAACAGCTGCTGATCAAGCACACACTTGACCTTTTGTAAGGAACCTGTATCTATCCATCTATCTATATATAAAATAAAATTGTATATGTGTATATATATATATATATATATATATATATATATATATATATATATATATATATATATATCTATATATATATATATATATACACACACACACATTGGTCTATATCAGAAGATCAAGTTTTCAGACTTGAAATTCATATGGTCAAGACATATGATCAAGTTTCCGAAAACCTGAACTTCAAAAAAAAACACAAACATTTACCTTTTTTATGTTTTTGAAGGGACAAGTCCCCTGCACCCCCTTCACTGCCTGTAAATTTTATATACCAACTCTAAGATTGCATACTGTGGGGAAAAGGGTGGATTTCTTGATCCTCACTGTACTGTAATCTCCATTTAAAAGCATCAGGTTTTCAAAAACTCAATCATTTGGTCTCAACCATGTGAATTTCGAGTTTATGAAAACTCAATCATCTGATAGAGACCTAGATATATATATATATATATATATATATATATATATGTGTGTGTGTGTGTGTGTGTGTGTGTGTGTGTGTGTGTGTGTGTGTGTGTGTGTGTTATATATAGGTTCATAGGTTGGTACTGGGCTATCTGCCCGAAGGCATATATTAACCCAGCCACGTTGTGCGGTATTCACCTCTGCTTTAGTAGTTCCCTAGACCCTTGTACTAGCAGCTAATACCCTTGGCCCCTATCTAGTAGTGCTGCTGGTGTGATCCCCGGTGTGAACTTTCTGTTACCCATCCACTGATCAAGGTTCCTCTTGAAGAGTGATAGTGAGGGGCTCTGTCTTATGTAGATCGGGACCCTGTTTCATAGTAAGGGAAGTCTCTGCGAAGGGAATCTATCCCTCCAGCATGTTCTATTCATTGTTGTGTTGAGGTTTATATCCCTAGAGCATGTAGCTCAAGTAGATTTGGTTTTGCTAAGATGGAGCATGTTCAACAATTCTGGGTTGGACATGGCTCTGTAAGTTAGACAGAGATCGCCTCTGAGAAGGCGGTATGCAGCAGAGAACAGTTTTAGCTTTTTCAATCGTGCTGCATAGGGCAACTGTTTGAGGCCAGTAATCCTCTTGGTTAGGTACCTCTGTGGTCTCTCCAGCTACTGGAAATGTCTAGCCAGGTACATTCCAATTGGTGCATTGTACTCAATAATGGGTCTGATGAGGGAAGAGTAGAGGGGCACCACTACATCCTTAGATCTTGATGTGAACCATTTCATGATCAAATGGGTCACATAGAAGGATTTTCTAACCACTTTGGCAACATGGTTATCAAAGGAAAGCTGACTATCTACTTGGGTCCCTAGATCCCTTATTTCTTCTTCAGATTTCAGGGGATTAACTCCTATGTTGTAGTTTGTGGGTACTCTGTTTTTTCCAAAGGGGATTACTACGCATTTTTTTGCATTTAGCTTGAGACCATGGCTTTGACACCATGCATCAGTCTCATTTAGGCCCTTCTGGAGGAGCTCCATATCGGCCAGAGACTCTATTATAGCACCCAGTTTGCAGTCGTCCTCAAACTTAGTCAGCCACAGCCCTTCCGTGCTTGCCTGCACTTCTGAGAAGTATATGCCAAACAGGAGGGGCCCCAGGACAGAGCGCAGAGGCACACCGCTCGTTACTGGTAAGGATTCGGACATAGATCCCGCTACTCTTACTTTATGGGATCTGTCTGAGAGCCAGTTTGCGATCCATCTTGTGATGTAAGGGTTTATGCCCAGGCTGGTGAGCTTATCAATAATACTTGAATGGAGAATGGTGTCAAATGCTTTAGCAAGGTCAAGGTAAGCCATGTGTACCTCCTTTCCCTTATCTATAGCCTGAGTAACTGTCTCAAAGAAATCCACCAGGTTCATGAGGCATGATCTGCCCTTGACGAAGCCAAACTGTGTGGGGTCCAGCGACTGGAGGTTCCCAATCTCTCCATTTATGAGTTCCATAATGATTCGCTCCATAGCCTTACAGATCAGACTCGTCAGGCTTATTGGTCGGTAGTACCCAGGGTCAGTTGTGGCCCCACCCTTGTGTAGCGGGACCACCGTTGCCATGTGCCATTCTATGGGCACATATCCTGTGGAGAGGCTGAGACTGAACAGGGTATTAAGATGTGGGGTTAATTCCTTTTGGAGCTCGCGTATGACACAGCCCGGGACACCATCTGGTCCCATGGAGGCAGTGTTTTTAGCTTTAGATAGAACCTTGTTAACCAATGTATCAGTAATAATTGGACTTACACAATCCCCTGGAATGGTAATAGGCCCTGTAGGTGGTGAGGGGGGGGGGGGATTTCCACTGAACCTGTCAGCCAAGATGTTGGCAATGTCAGAAGGGTCAGTGTATTTTGTTCCATTTTGTACTAGCTCAGAACAGACTTGAGCATTGCCATTTAGGTTTTTAATGTAGCCATAGAAGGCTTTATGGTTATCCTTGGCATCCTTGGCAACTTTCTTTTCAAAATTAGCTTTAGTTGACTGGATGAGGGCCCTCAATTTCTTACTAATGCTGATCAGGGATGATTTTTCTACTTGAGATTTGGCCTTTTTTTGTATAAGTCTCCACCTTTTATTGTAAAGTTTGCTTATGGCTGGGGTGCACCAGACTGGTTTCTTCTTGCTTGAGGAAGGAGTATTGGTTTTATTTGGGATAGCATAGTCCATGCAATCCTGAAGATGCATATAGAGTTCCTTGGTGTAGGATTCCGCATCCTGGATATCATTATCCTTCTACAAGGGAATAGTGAAGCTTTCCACTTCGGATGCAAATAGTTTGAAGTTTGCTTTGGAACGTTTTTTGACTACGGTTTCTTTGACTGGGGGAGGTGGAGGGGTGAGAATGTCCAGGGTTATCAGTTTGTGGTCGGATATGACCAAGGAGGGAGTGATAATGGGTGTGGTACAATGGGCGCCCATATTTGTGATGATTAAATCCACTATGTTGTCCCCTCAAGTGGGGGAACATACTAGTTGTTCAAGAGCATTTGAATTTATAAATTCTATGAATTGCTGAGCATAGGAATTGGAAGATTGGTAGTTCGTCCAGTCTATACCAGGGTAGTTGAAATCACCCAAGATTATGGTGTTGGGTAGGACATTTATATTTTCCAATGTCTCAAGGAATGCAGAGTGAGCATCTTGGGACATGGTGGGCGATCTATAACTGGCTACAACTTGAAATGTGGTTTTGCCTGCTGATAGTTGCGCATGGATGATCTCTGGGGCATCATGCTGTGCTACTAACCCGGAGATATGGGTATCCTTGATGAATATGGATACACCTCCTCCCTTTGTACTGCGATCCGGTCACTGAGGCTGGAAGGTATGATATGAATTGTAACCTGGCAGTGCTGGGGTGCTCTCTTGAGCCTTGAACCAGGTTTCCATCACTGCACAAACATTGATTTTCTCCATGCTGAGGAGATCCTCAAGTGTGTGCATTTTGAGGTTGAGACTTCTGGCGTTGAGTAGCATTACCCTTAGTTTTTGGTTACCTGTGCTGGTTACGGTGGTTGGTTTGTCCTTTGAGCCTTGCCTAAAAATGGCACTATGGGGATGGCAAGAGCCTTGGCCAGTATTTGAAAACCTAGGGGTGACAGGTGCAACCCATCTCTGGCAAAACACCGAGGCTTGTCTATCATGTCATCCCAGGCAGACAGACACTGGATCCCCTTAGAATGACACCAGAAGCTTAGCCAATTGTTGAAATTGACCATTTTGTCTTTGTATTGTGGTATCATTCTAGGTGAAGCTAGTATGCTACTCAAGGTCAGGGTCATACCAGCTTGGGCTACATGATCAGAGAGCTCCTCAAAGTCTCTTTTCATGTAGTCCAGGGAGGTACGTCTTAGGTCATTCACATCAACATGTACAATGACAGCGTCATACTTGTACTTGTTCTGGAGTGACCTAAGTGCCTGTGTTATGTGGTGGATCCTAGCACCCGACAGGCAGCTGACAGTAACCTTCTCCTTGTTCAGCCTGGTGAGTGGAACATCCGTGTGCCTTACTATAGAGTCTCCTATTACTAGTGTGTTAGGTATGGTGTTTTGCCTTAAGGGCTGTTGTGAGGCACACTGCTGAGGTGAATTATCTGTTTTCTGGCTTGTGTTTGGGGGTATATATATATATATGTATATATATGTATATATATATATATATATATATATATATATATATATATATATATATATATATATACATATGTGTGTGTGTGTGTGTGTGTGTGTGTGTGCACATAAAATGTAGATAAGTACACACATACACACAAACTCACATCTTTTTCATTTCTGGGGAGTTGCCAAAAAAATTAATACTCTTCAAAATATTTTTAAGAGTCACCTAGAATATCATTAGTTAAATCAATTTAAAAAACAGTGGTAGGGTATTACTGCCCACATATATTGATTTTCAGTTCTTGGAGTTGCCACAGTCATCATTGCAATTGGGAATAATTACTGTGAAAACAGTGCACATGCTTGTGAAACACTGTGCTGATAATCTGTCATTTCCCTAATCTGGATTCATTCACTTGCTAGGTCTCATTTGAGGTGTTATATAAATGCTAGTATCTGTTTATGACATTGATTAAACAATAGCACTCTACAGTTTGAAAGAGGGGTCCCATAAAATAATACCCTGAAAACTTCATACCAAATTCCACACAATTAAAAAGATATAGCCCAGCATAGCAATCAATTAGTTCAAATCAGTGAAGGAGCCATTTTGAACTAAACTATACAACAAATCATGTATCATACATAAACTACAAACTGTCAAATTTAAACTGAAAAAAATTAGATGCCCATTTCAGAAGAGCAGTAATGCTCTGGAAGCTGTACATGGTGAAGATATTGCCCCACATCCAAGCACAAAACAAATAACAACCTTGGGCATGTGTGATAATAGCTATGTCATGCTCACTCCATCTGCCCGTCATGATTATGGCATTCAATATATATACAGATGGACAGATAGATAGATGTGTGTGTGTGTGTGTGTGTGTGTGTGTGTGTGTGTGTGTGTGTGTGTGTGTGTGTGTGTGTGTGTGTGTGGAAAATATGTATAAATACATATCTGTATTTACATATATATATATATATATATATATATATATATATATATATATATATATATATATATATATATATCTCCACCTTGAGATATATACGTACAAGCACAGATCAATACTTGCTCACAAAAAAAAAAAAAAAGCCACCCTGGTGGACAGCTAACATAAATAACTTATACAAAATGAGAAAGAAAATGATGTCCAGGAATTACAGGGAACAGACTCTTCTAACGTCCTCTAAAGCTAATTATGAATTTAAATTAGCATCCATAGCTAAGGATGATCACAAGGCATTCTTTAGCTATGTATGTAATGTAAAGGGGAAGGCCCAGCTTTGCACAGAATTCATAGTGGATGGTACCATCATACCGAACCTGAGGACATCACCAACCTGTTAGCAGACAGGTTTGGCAAACATTTCACACCCCTGTCTCCAGCAATCATGCTCCAAAGCATACCTGTCACCAGTTCTCTGCCTATTATCTCCAACGAACAAGTCATACCCCCACTCACCAAAAGCACAATCCCTATAGAACTGGATAACACCCCAGGCTGCTTATTAAATGGTGTAAAGCAAGAGTTAGTAGATCTACTGGGTACTCTCTTCAACCACAATCTAAATACTGGCTTTGACCCAGCAGAGTAGAAAACAGCAACCATACTTCCCTTGCACAGAGGGGTCCCTCAACCAACACAGGGAATTATAGACCCACACGCCTGAGCAGCCTTGTCTGTAAGACCATGGAGTGAATCATCTTGGACCTTATCAACTAGGACAACCGTGACCTTCAAACTGTTGACTTGACTCAGTTTGACTTCGTTAAGGGCAGATCATGCCTGTTAAACCTAGTGGAATTCTTCAAGAGTGTCACCAAAGCCCTGGATGAAGGCAAATCAATACATACTGCCTATCTCGACTTGGCCAAGGGCTTTGACACAATCTCCCACTCAGCCATCTGTGAGAAACTCACCCAGCTGGGAATTAACTCATACGTCATTAGATGGGTAGCCAACTGGCTCACTAAGAGAATGCATAGATTCATACTTGGGGATTCCACCTCTACCAGTAGACCTGTTACCGGTGGTGCTCCACAAGGGACTGTGCTGGGCTTCCTACTGTTTGGAATCTATTTCTCCAAAATTCAGGAGATAACAGCTAGCTTTTGGCTCACCAAGTTTGCTGATGGCTGTAAACTGTATGCAGACATTGAATCCCCAGATGATGTCAACATACTTCAGAATGGGCTTACGTACATAAATTATTGTTGCCAAAGACATAGACTTAAACTTAACCCAAAAAACATGCACTATTATCTCTTTTGGCAAAGGAAAGGTGCCTGCAAATTACACTATTAATAATAGCCCCCTATGTTCCAACACAGTAGTAAGACATTTGGGAATGCTGGGTTGATAGCAATGTCTTCTTTGATCATCATGTGTCCGCAATGGGAAGGAAGACCTTTTAGGTTGCACATCTCATAAATAAGGGCATAGCATCCAAGAATAAATAAGGGCATAGCATCCAAGACTAAGGATGTTATCAATCCACTGTACTCGCCCCTCATCAGACCAATAACAGAGTACAATGCTCCATTTTGCATGTACCTCACCAGTCACCTGCAGCAGCTGGACAGACCTAAGACATTTCTCACCAAGAATATCCAGAGACTTCAACACATGACCTACAAGAACAGACTAAAGGCCCTGTCACTGTACTTGGTATCGTATAGACTGCTGAGAGACTCTTGTGCCTGGCCTACAGAGCACTCACATACTCTGTCTTAATGGAAATACTGCACCTCAGCAAATCAAATGGGACAAGACTTACTTGCTCTAGGGACCTAAACCTAGCCTGCGACATTAACAGGACATGCAGGAGAGAAAGATATGTCTCCCAGATATTGCCACTGCTATGGAACAAACCCCAATTCACGTGAAACTAAGCTCATCAATAACCCTATTTAAGTATAACTTGGACAACTGGATTGCTCTGTCACTCTAAATTTATAGTGATGGCCTGGACAAGCAGGATTAATGTTGGCATGCTAAAATGTGAGGCATGCCCCCTACTGCAAATATATAGATATAAGTAGGGGTATACAGTACAAGGAATACATTTCTCTACAGCCGGTAAATCTGATTGTATCACTAGGAGTGTAGTCTACCTAGCAAAATGTCAAGTATGCTCAGGATTTTATGTCGGTAAAACCGACCATAAAATCAGAGAAAGAATTTATGAGCATACTTACAGTATAAACAGAGACAAGGAAAATAATGCATTAGCATGACATATAAGAGAAAATCTAGTCCATCACTTTAAATTTAGAGTGATAGAGCAAGTAGTACAAGGAAATAGGGGAGGACACATATCCTCGCAGCTCGAAAGGCAAGAGCTGTGTTGGCAATTGATGTTGAATGCACATAGTTTTCCTGGGTTAAATGACAAATGTTCCATTATGTGTTTATTAAGACTAAAGAACTTAACACGTGCACAATCATTTAATTATAACAAAATATAAAAATATGTCATTTGGTTTTATTTGAGATGCAGAGATTTTATGATAACTGTTGTAGTTGTTATTATTCAACTAAATTGTAAATATTTTAAGATTACGGAAGGTGGTTTTAAAATTACCTTATGGAATTGCTTTTTAATTAAGTTAGTCATGTGACCTTTATTGTATTTAAGGAAGGGCGTTTGTCTTTTGATTATGTCTGAAGAAGTTCATGTAGAATTGTTAGTGAATGAAAGCGCTCACACATTAAAGGTTTTTTAGTTCTCTCTGGCTGTGACCTTCGATTTATTGATTTCAGTTTATCTGTTTTTTTCCCTTGTTTTTCATAAAACAACAAATGGCCATTGAGACAACATGAGTAACTGCTGTGTGTGTGTATCTGTAGGGGTTCTCCAGGTGACATTCGTGTGTGAGTGTCTGCATGATCATAGCCAAGCTCTGTTCTAGCTCTATGTTTTGATCTGTCAGACAGGCGTGAGTGGCAGTTCATCATTGTCATCCTCAAACATGAGAATTGGATCTGCCAGGAGTTGCACTGGCTCCTCCATGCCCAATGTCAGATGCAGTACTGCTACCTGAACATGACCAATGTCTGCTGGATGAGCTCCCTTCACTGGGACATCCAAGATCATGATCCCATGGCCTGCCATGTATGGGTGTGGACAGCACAGTCACTGACGGAGCACTGAAAATATTGCCACTATGGGATGGTGATCGGGCATGGCCTTGTTGGATGACAGCAGTACGCCCACAAGGATGCCATTCCCCTCCCAGCAGACATTCCATCAAGGACACTGTTCGTTCTGAGACAGGCACCTCTGGGCCATCACAGACACCCCTCATTCCAACATGTCATTCATGTCAGACTGTGCCACATCCACAACCCTAAGCATTTGTCTGGAGCATCTATGAGAAGATGCCTGTTCCTTCATGACAGCCCAAAAACATATGTTGAGTGGCACAGGAAGTGATACGTGCACCAGGTGAAGGAGGGACAGCAGACCCCCTCTGAGCACTCCTATCAGTCTTCCTGTGTGGCACGTCACTCATACTTTGGCTACAGCCAGACTCAAAAGGTAATGAAGCCACAGTAGTCATACTTCCCTAATCAATGTTCTTCCCTCCACCTGTCCAATATCTGTGGGCTGACTGGACTAGGTAGGTGTAGGCCTACTTGCTGTGTCTGATGGAAATGCAGGGTATGGCTGTATGTCAACCTCAGTGTTAGATTCAACCTCTGCACCCTCTAACTGTGCCTCACTTTAGCCACAATCATCATCAGAGTCTGCTGATACACTGACATCAGGTGGCACAGGGCCCACACTCCTACTGTCATGATTACCTGTGATATAAAGTACGAAACACAGGAATAAATTTAAACCTGCACTACTATAGTAAAATATAGGCTAACAAACTAACAGTGCTGCCAGTATTACAGACAGGACAGCAATACACACAACAGGCCTGTGATCAACATCACACATTACAATATTTCTTTACATTGCTCAGCAGTACTGACATAAAAATACTTGCCTTACCATCTGCAGATGAGATACTCCTCTGAGGTCCAGACAGTCCTGGAAGAAGTTACACAAGAGTTAAGGGCAACATCATCACAATTAACAGTAACACAGGGGGTAATACATTTACCCCTTTATATATGGATTATGTTGGGTCTATATTAGAAGACCAACTGTTTAGGTGATCGAACACCTAAACATTAATCTTCTAATATCGAACCACACAATGTTGAATGTCCTAGGGAAACACATCCCTTGGCCACAACACAAAAAACATTACTTTACATCTAAATTAAGTGGGGGGTTTGCCCCCCACACCATCCCTAACTAAATATACCAACTCCAAGATTGGTCAACAGTAGGGAAATAGCAAACTCTGGCGAACGGCCAAGGGAAATCTTTCCCTGTGTTAAATCGGCCATTCACCGTTTTTTGCTTTTGATATTAGAAGATCGATGTTTAGGTGTTCGATCACCTAAATGATTAAGTTTAATGTCAACAAGGACATGGCTGACAACTCCATCCTAAGCTTATAACTGTAGAAGTCTTCAACCCCCCCCCCCCACAAAAAAAAAAGACATGTGACACAGAATTAACTTATTTATTTCTATTGTTTTACTATACAACAGTATTCAACAGTTCAGATAACAAAGCCTACCCGGAAGCTCCTCCTGGAATGTTCTTGCTGTCTCAGAAGATGTTCACCCACATCTGGTGCATGCTGTAGTGTACTCTTATATTGGCCAGGAACTGTTCACTGGGGATTAGTGGGGGTTACCTAGCAGGCCATCCCCCAGTAGGCATTTGGTCATGGCTTACTGCAGCTGCTCACCTGCTTGCAGTAGTGATCATGTCAGTGGCCCTGTGGTACACCTGTTCATATGTTCTGCCATGGCCACACATGTCATTCACATTTTGGACAATTTACTGCCATATTTGAATCCGGCATGCCATATCTCCCCATCCCCTTTCCAGGAGAAAAGCACCATGTTGATGAAACCCATGCATGAGTACTTGATTTTCCCCACTGGTTAAGGGAGAGGGGGGTCTATGTGGAGTGATAAGTGACATACTTGTAGGTGTCCTAAAAGACAACAGAAGAATACTACACATAAATATCACATAACTACAAAATAACTGTTTCCAGATAAAACAGAAAAGGTAGTCAGTCAGTTTTACCCACTGGAGAAACATAAAACAGTCTACAGATATGAAATACCAACAGCATGCAGGATGCAAAACAAGGGGAGTAACAAGAGCAACATATCCTTGTTTGTGCTATAACAGTTACTCATCTTTACTCCCCTGAAAATGACAGTCTTTTCTTGTTTGTGCCATAATAGTAACTTATCTTTGCCCCTTGCCATGAAATGCTAAAAATGCTATCAAAGGACCTGTCCCTGAAATATTTGTACATATTTATCACACAGCCCCCAGAGAACAACAGGCAAATGACCCATTTTGCTAACAAAACAGCTTTGAAATGCTAAAAGTGCTATCAAAAAACAAGTCCATCAAAAATGTGTACATTATCACACAGCACCCCACAAAAGAAGTGAGTACTGACCCATTTTGCTAACAAAACATCATTGAAATACTAAAAGTGCTATCAAACGACCTGTCCTTGATACATTTGTACATATTTAACACACAGCCTTCCATTTTCATGCATCGTCAATCATGTGTACCTCTAAAATGGCTTGACAAACATGCCCACGCCATCAGTAGATTTCTAACTATTGCATACAGATAAAAGAGTAAAAGCCTTTGCTTCACATTATTTATTAATATATTCCAGCGGAAACACTTTATAATCTTGAAAAACTGAAATGTTGAATTTCAGTATCTTAAGACTATAAAGTCGAAGTTTTGAAATAGTGAAAGTGCATAATCACAAAGTTTAATATCTCAAATTCGTGGTTATGGCTTTACGCTATGTAATGTCCGGGGTTGTATGTGGATGGTGCGCAGTGCTGTATGTGGATTTAGGTGCAATGTCAGGTAAGTGAGTGTTTTGTAAGGGTTTTGGGTGAGAGTTTGAGTGCATGTTAGTGTGCTGATATGTGTGATGTGTGTGTTTGTGTGTGTGTGTGTGTGTGTGTGTGTGTGTGTGTGTGTGTGTGTGTGTGTGTGAGGGACTGTAGAATGTGTGTGTGTGTGTTTGTGTGTGTGTGTGTGTGTGTGTGTGTGTGTGTGTGTGTGTGTGTGTGTGTGTGTGTGTGAGTTTGCTTTTCTTTTCTGTTTGTGCGATCTCAAAGTTAGTATATATAAGTAGGGGTGGTCGCTCCCCCACATGGGGGTGCAGGTGGGCTTGCCCCCCTGCTTATTTGTGATATAGGTTTGTGGATGTGTGTTGTTTTGTTTGTTTATTTTGTGGTGCGTGTGTTGTGGTATATGTGTGGTCTGGTGTTTATTGTGTTTTTGGTGTTTTAAATTGCACTGTTTTGGGCTTTGTGGTTTTGGGATTTTGGTGTTGTGTGGATTCGATTTCATGGTCTCGAAAAACTGAAATTTGAGATTTCACTCTTTCGAGATTATAAAGTGAATCCATTCCAGCATATGCATTATGTAGGTAACAAAATGGGAGCATACCTGCTGACATTCAGTACTCCTCTGTACAGAAATGTCTTAAAGAAAACCATTTTTGCAGTCTTCTAAACATAAACAACTCTCATCAACATCAGTTTGGCTAGCTACACGTTTGCCTTTTTATAATGGTGTAGATTATTAATGGACTGCATCTGTCTTTGTTTGTGTTTCATAGATGCAAATTACAGCATAAGCAGCTGAACTGCATTCTAATCAACCAATCCAACATGGTGAAGGTATTCATAAAGCTGTAAAGCATCCATGTAGACTCTATGCTGATTTTCCTGCAGATTTCAAAACTTTTGGAGTACTGTCATGGAAAGTCTACACAGACAGAACGTTAGGGACTGCTGCTGCCAACAGGCCTAGTCCAAAGAGAAGAACAGTTTTCTGGCCATGTTTAACTTATCACAACCTACATGACATGGAAATTGTAGACCACTACAGGGTGGACAGGGACCCACTACAGGAACTCTGCAACCTCTGCCGTCATCGACTCAGAGCCAGAGCCAACCTAGGGGAACCCATCCTGGTGGAAACTAAGGTATGTGTAGCCTTTAGAAGCTTAGCTAGATGTATCTTTCAGAGCCCAACAGGGACAAACGGGGGTGTTACAGGCATCAGCATCCAGAATCCTCCACCAATTTCTGGATGTTATGCTCCAATATACCAGTGAGCCCATATAATTTCCATGTAGCTCTGAGGAGAGGACCAGAAATATGCAGCAGATCTACCAGGTAGAGCCCTACCCTGAAGTACTGGGTACCATAGATTGCACTCCTGTATAAATTAAGGCGTCAACTGGGGTACAGAGTAGGCTCTACATTAACAGAAAGGGGTAGCACTCTATCAAATGCCAAGTCGTGTTTGATACCAAGGAATCATATTGAATGTGTCTGCTGGCAACCCTGGCAATTGCCATGACTCACATATCAGGCACACCTCCTAACAGCACCACATGTTTGTTAGGGGGGATATCCCACAGGGTTATTTACTGGGTGATGCAAACTATGCACTGGAATCATGGCTGATGACACCCATCATAAATGCAAGCAAACCTGCAGAAGAATACCATAATGAGGCACATGCTCAAACCAGAAATGTCATAGATCATTCATTTGGGCTGCTGAAGTCATGGTTCCGGTGCCTAGATACATCTGGGGAAGCCCTGCAGTACAATCCATAGACATGTACAGAAATCTTCGTAGTATGTGCCATGCTACATAACATAATCCTGAGGAAGCAGCTGTCAATATCACCACAGTCACAGACAGATTAGGAGTCAGAGGGGTAACCAACAACTGCTGTGGATGTAGGCAGACATAGGTGTGCTCAGTATGCCCTTGCATTGGCTAAGAGACAATGCATAGCACACTTATTTACCACTTAGAGGCCTGAAACCTTCTTCCTACTCACATACATATATTAACATTGATGCCAGGCAACTCACACAACCTTTACCTCCCCATATATCGGCTGTGTACTGCTTAGATCAGACAGAGTCAACTCTGAAATAACATTTTGGCAACTGCTGCATTTACAAGATACGTCCTGACTGTGGAGTGTACTGTTTAACAATATTATGGCATATCCTTGTATTTCATCAGTTGGTACAGTAAGCAAATAAAAGGAGGGATATCTGTACGGAAATTACCTTAACATGTGACACCAGACTTATTTGACTTATATGTGTCCATTAGTAAGTAATAGGCCTCGGGCATCAAATATTTACACAGTCATACCTCTCAAAAGTACTGAAGATCACTACATTCCCTCAGTTTAGCACCATACTTCTGTACTGGAAAATCATTAAAGAGAGAAATTAGAAACCCAAAACCCAGACCGAACCACAAAAGGAGGGTGAGTTTCCATATTTATCAAGGATATCCACACCTCCAGGTTAGTGGTATTGCACGAAGTATTGGAGACCATCCATGTGCAACTGACAGTGGGCAAGACTGCTTTTCAATTTATAGCATCCTACAGACCACCCTCTCAAAGTCAGGAATCCCACTCGGCTTTCCTGAAAACATTGGAGAACATGAAGATCTCTCCGAACACCATTATATTGGGCGACTTCAACTACCCAAACATAGACTGGGAGCATTACTCAAGCCCCAGCACCTTAGCCCAAAGGTTCCTGGAATTTATAAACTCAAATGCTATGGAACAACTAGTCACCACTCCCACAAGAGGGGAAAACATACTAGACCTGATCATTACCAACATGGGTACTCTATGCTCCATACCAGAAGTATATCCCTCATTGGTAAAATCAGACCATAAATTAATTTCACTGGATATCCACATCCCGACCCCACCCACAGCCCAGAAAACCACAGTGAAAAACTTCTCAAAAGCGAACTTCACACTTCTCAAAACTGAAGTAGAATCCTTCAAGACCCCAGGGCCAGTGGAAACTATGGCCCAAACTGCAGAATCCTATATAAACGCATTCTACGGACATCTCCAGGAATGCATGGATCATGCTATCCCAAACAAAATCAAGACCCAATCATCCAAAGGCAGGCATCCAGTCTGGTGCACCCCAGCCATAAATAAACTGTACAACAGAAGGAGGAAGCTACTACATGATAGAGCAAAATCCCTAAAAGGGAAGGCATCTCTGATCAGTACTAGCAAAAAATTATGATCCCTCATAAAGTCCTCCAAGGCCAGCTTTGAGAGAAAAATTGCACAGAACACTAAAGACAATCATAAGGCTTTTTTCAGTTATGTTAGGAACCTGGGATGCAACTCCCAGACTTGTTCTGAGTTGATTCTAAGCGACAGAAAATACACTGAACCCACAGACATCGCCAATATCCTGGCAGACAGGTTCAGTGCAAACTTCTCCACCCCCTCCCCCCCAAAAGAGCAAGTATCTATCCCAGCAGAGTGCAATCTCCCAAACATCTCTGATGCTCAGGTGAAGGCCGCCCTCTCCAAAGCAAAAAACACTGCTTCCATGGGACCAGATGGCGTCCCGGGTTGCGTTCTACATGAACTCCAAGAAGAACTAATCCCTCAAGTAAAACTGCTGTACAATCTCAGCCTCACTACAGGATATGTGCCCAAAAAATGGCGTACAGCAACAGTGGTCCCACTCCACAAAGGTGGCGCCTCTGCAGACCCTGGAAAATATCACCCCATAAGCCTGACTAGCCTAGTCTGCAAGGTTATGGAGAGGATCATCATGGAACTCATAAACAAAGACATTGGGGACCTACAGACACTAGATCCTACCCAATTTGGCTTCGTCAAGGGCAGATCTTGCCTTTTGAACCTGGTCGACTTCTTCAAAACAGTCACCAAGGCCATAGATGAAGGGAAGGTAGTCCACACAGCCTATCTGGACCTCACAAAGGCATTTGACACAATACCCCACTCGGGCATCATAGATAAGCTATCTAGCCTAAATATAAACCCCTATGTCACAAGATGGGTTGCAAACTGGCTCAAAGACAGAACCCACAGAGTCAGAGTTGCTGGAGCCATGTCAGACTTGAAACCGGTCACAAGTGGTGTCCCACAAGGTTCTGTCCTGGGACCTCTCTTGTTCGGTATTTACTTTTCTGAGGTACAGGCCAATGTGGGAGGACTATGGCTCACCAAGTTCACAGATGACTGCAAACAGGGCGCCATAATCGACTCCCCAGCTGACACAAACATCCTTCAAAAAGATCTCGCAGAGACAGATAACTGGTGCCAGAGCCATGGTCTAAAGCTAAATGCCAAAAAGTGTATAGTCATACCCTTTGACAAAAACAATGTGCCCACAAATTACCACATAGGTGGTAACCCATTAAGTACAGAGAAAGTAATTAGGGATCTGGGGACCCAAGTTGATAGCAATCTCTCCTTTGACAACCACATTGCTAAAGTGGTTAGAAAGACCTTCTACATAGCCCACCTCATCATGAAAGGATTCACATCTAGATCAAGAGAGGTAATCGTGCCACTTTATTCATCCCTCATCAGGCCCATCATAGAATACAATGCCCCCTTTGGGATGTACCTTACCCGACACCTGCAGCAATTAGAAAGACCCCAAAAGTACCTCACCAGGAGGATCAAGGGACTCAAACAGATGCCATATGCTGATCGGTTAAAAAAACTCCAGCTCTACTCAGTTGCATACCGACTACTTCGAGGCGATCTATGCCTGACATATAAAGCTATGTCCAACCCAGAATTAATGGACATGCTCCACCTCAGTAAATCTAAATCCCTTAGAGCCATGCGCTCGAGGGACTTGAACCTCAGCACAGAAATAAATAGAACATGCTGGAGAGGCAGATTCATAACCCAGAGGCTCCCTTCACTCTGGAATAGAATTCCAATTCATGTTAGGCAGAGCACCTCACTGACTCTCTTCAAGAAGAATCTTGATGAGTGGATGGGGGATCGTAGGTTTGTCCCGGGGATTACTTCCGTGTCACTATTAGACAGAGGCACAGTAAACTAAACTTAAAAAAGGGCACAATATACTCAAATCAAGGGGTGGCGTAAGCCAAACACAACCGGGCTAGGCTTATAAATGCCCCAGAGCAGATAGCCTAGTATGAACCTATGAGCCTATGAACCTATGAAAGTAATGATATACATTGCAGTTTCTGACTTTACAACTGTCATGAGATCAAACAACAGGCAGGATGCAAAACAAGGAAAGTAACAAGAGCAACATATCATTTTTTGCACAATAGCTGTAACTTAAGTTTTTCTCCCCTCCCCAAAAGAGCACTCCATTCTTGTTTTTGCCATAACAGTAACTCACCTTTGCCTGCCCCAAAAGAACAGTCGATGCTTATTTGCCACCATAGCAGTAACTCGGCTTTGTTTCCCCCTCAAAAAAACAGTGTAGCCTTGTATGTGCCATAACAGTAACTCACCCAAAAGAGCATTCTATGCTTGTTTGTGCTATCAAACCTGCCCTTCTGTTGTTGGCAACTGCATATCATATTAATCCTAGTTAATATCCTCACACATTTTAAGGCCAGTGGTATAGAATGGCTTACACACTGCATGTGTCAGAGTACTGGTCAGATAATTGATGAATGATCAAGAAACACAGAAAGGTAAGGCAGTGCTGTATATTTGCAACCAATAATTATAGCAAGTTGTGTGATCGCTAGATGAATTATGTCCAAACATAATAAATGTAATAAATGCACAAATAGTTCATTGTTTGATATCAGTGTACATTCTGTTGCAGTTGGTTTTGTGAAGAATGACTTCAGTTCTTTGCTGCAAAGCTGTTTGCGCGACAAAGAGGGATAAGGCACCCATGCTGTTTTCTGCAGGTGCATTATAGTGAGAGTTAAAATCCAGATCTATGTAGAAATATTTCTAGTGTACTAACATTTTCTACTGTGTATGTCACTGATTGATTTTTCTCATTTCAATTATTTCTCCCTTTTTTTACTTGATAAGTAGACCATCCAGAAAGTAGAATGCCAAAAACAGAAACTGGATGCATTCAATCAATGCTATTGCCTGTGGCAGTAAGTATACATGTAGGGCTGGAATACAAATGGTCCTGGGTTCTAGTACAGCATGTGCAACCTTTGTTTTACTGTTGTGACATTGCAGTTTATAGCAATGAACTGAAACATGAACAATTGTTATTTCAACTGTCTTGTGGCAATCAGTGCTAGTATAGGACTGTTGTGCACATGGTATTTGTTTCAAATACAGCATATTTCATACACTTTTACGGTTGTTCCACTTCCCATTATAGTGACTCTCACTTGTAATGATTGACATAGTGTAGCAGATATTAATTATATGCTGACACACATACTTTCTCAGTTATTTATCTATGTATTTTCACATTCACTATCAAATGTATGACTGTGGGTACACTGTGTACTGTATTCCTGTAAGGATATTTCTGCTCCCTGGACTGTCATGACCTTTACATTTGTCAAACACACATACACAACTGCCAGTATATCAGATAACTTTGAAATTGCATTGCTGGCCACTATTGCTTATCACTTACCATCGTGCACCCAGGAGCACCATGTTTGTGTGATGGTAAGTGGTGCGCAACATTTTCAAACAGTGTACATTCTCCCAGTAAAGATGATAACTGGAATTGGGGGAAACCATCAATCTCCATTGCTCTTGATTCATGATAGACACAGCAGGTGTTCGTGGAGAGGGTATGATATTTAGTGCTCACAGATGGGGTGTCTGGGAGTCCAAGAGTTTTGTTGGACTCCTAATGAATACCACAGTGCTAGGTTGTTGCAGTGGGACTATTCTGGGTCCCAGTATAAATAAGAGGCTTGGGATAGTTTGGCCAGGGCTGTGACCTATGCCACCAGTATCCTCCGCACTGGAGAGCAATGCAGGCAACACTACAATGACCTCCAGAGGAGGAAGAGGGATACCCTTGTTGCTTGGAATGAGGATTTATGATGGAGGATATTCCACACATAAGTATCAACTACAGAGAGTACCTGTAAGGTTTAAAAGCTGAATATAGGCAAGACTGCTATTTACAATGACATTCTGTTCTGTTGTTTTTTTCCACAGCTGCCATGGAAAGGGAGTGCAATGTTAGAACCCATGGTGCTAGAATAGTGAGGATGAGGGAGGCATGTGGTATGTATGCAGAAGAAGAGTAGTGTTATTGTAGCATTAAAAGTTTAAAGATAGCTTTTTTGGTATCTTCTACAGTTGTATCAAATTCAGCATGCATATCTCAAGTGTAAAGTATGCATGCATTAGTCTGTAGCACAAACAAAGATAGCTTGTTTGGTATTTTATAAAGGTGCATCAAATTGAACATGCATATTCCAACTGTAAAAGCAAGTATGCATGTATTAGTCTGTAGCACAAACCAAGAGTACAACATTAGACTTTAATCAGAAGTGGTGAGTTCAAATAACACACTTCACAAATATACTATAACTGTTAATTCTTCAATTATGTATAAGTTAAAGGTTTAAAGTAAAAGCTCTATGGCACACATACCCTGCTGTAGTCTGTACTCTGGATAATTGGAACACAAGTATATGCAATATAAGCACATGTAAAGGAGTACTTGCTGCAATCTGTAGTATAGAGTGCATTTGTTACTAGCTGCAAGTCTTAAAAGTAATACGTTATTTGTTAGAGGTGGAAATCTTATGAGTAAAGATTAAGATGATAGAGTCAAATAATTCCACTAATATTGTATTAATGCATTGTATGTTACATATGAAAGTACTAATCTTGTCCCTTTTTTCTCTCTCACTCCAACCCTTATCTCTTTATTTATTTATTTATTTAATTAATTTTATTTTATTATGCATTGTCAAAATGTGCCCATGTCATCCATGTGTACCATATCAAGAAATGCTCCACAGTACAGCAGGATATGCCTGCCCCACAGGATCCACCTGCCCCCAAACCACCGGCTCTGGCATCATTGCCCAGCACATCTGGGAGCCAACCTGGCAGCACCACCTCTGCTGCCTCTGCGCTACTTGCCCCCTCAGGTTATTCTGCCCTGGAGGATAGGCCAGTGGTTCCCTCTGGGAGCAGTGTCAAGGGTGGTGAGTTTATCACTCATGTTGAACTGCCAGGGATGGTGAGTAGGTTTGTGTGCCACATTGTTATTGCACATCTACCTCAAATGGATGGGATGCTCTCCCTCATTTTACATAGGAACAGTAGGAGGAGAAGGAGATGTTGAGTGCTCCAGCCAGTGGTGAAGTGAGTGACAGTGATGGCAGTCCTGTGGGTGAGGACTCGATTCTCACTGTCATCCAGCTTGACGTCCAGGGATCCTGGATGTCCCCACTCTCATCCCATCCCATCCATGATGTCGAATGATCTCTTGTGTCCATCACCATTCCTATGTCTTGTCTTGTTTGTCTTGTCTCTCTGCAATTGCTTCCTCACCTATCCAACTTACCAGATTCAGACACACCTACTTCCCTTCCCCAACATTTTTCTATCTTTCAAAAAAAAAAAGCCACTTGTCCCTGTCCTACAAAAAATGGTGTCTCATACATAGCTCTCCATTTTGCACTCTCAAACATAGCTCTTCATTTTGCACACGTTTTCTTGATATACTTGATTCAGTCCAGTTGGCTATACAATATGTTTGTGTTGTGGTTATCCCTTTCTCTGGAGATGACGGTTCAAATTCAGCTAATATTCTGCATATATCAGTTTTTACTGTTGAAAAAATGGATAGCTGTGGTTCTTTCCCACCTCCCTCCTGCACATTCCAGTATTGCTTTCCATTTGTTCTTCCCCCTGCTTTCTCCCCATTTCACCATTGTCCTGTCTTCCCCATTTATTTTCTTTATTGCTTTATTGTGCAGTGGTACTCATCAAGCAAAAGTAGTTAAAAGTATTAGATACAGCTGTATTCAAACCGAGTACTATCTGGTTCTAAAAAGAAACATATAACTGCATTAACACTTAGTGCCACAGAGTCAGTTAAGTAGCATGTGCATTCCACAGACTCAGTACTAACTGTCATACTTTAACAATGCTGCCACTGGAAGAGTTACATGACATTCCCTTATGTACTACTCATTCTTAAGGTCTCCCTTTTGCCTATCCTGCAATGCCACACAACCAAGATAAGCATAGCCAAACTTTCCATTATTTCTCTTTTGCCCGTGATTGCGCTAAGTGCCGCATCATGCATACAATGGCCAAAAAAAAATAAAATAATAATAAAAAATTGACAGAGAAAGCACAATTTGCACACAAATGAAGAGGAGGTTGGATGTTAATGAAACAGAACTTGTGAATTGTATGCTGCTTACTTGCATTTCCAACCTTGACAGCTGTACATGTAACAGTGTAGTCTAACCTGACACACCCGGCTCATGTAAGCAGTCACAGTTGCCATCCATTAAACACAAACACCAAGGGTGTGCCTGAACTATGTTTACATCCCTACATGGATCCAATTTTTTGTGATTCAGCAATTCTAATGAGTTCAGACCTCATTTGCATCATCACCATCCTGACAGCCCTGAATCTACACCAGAGGGCAACCATGTAGCTAAGGAAACTGAAGGGGAGCTGGATTGTTTATGTGTTGAACACAGAGGAGTGGAGTACTAATTTTTAAATGATATGCCTGCATTTCATCAGCTACATATTGCATATGCTGACATATAACTATGAATAGTCAGTTTAATGTTTTTTATAATTTTCATTAGCACACACTTTTATACTTTTATCTGTCTGCATTATTTGCTAGTGTACTGTTCATTTGGGGGTGGGGGAGCAAAGTTGCTTTTATGTTATTGAACAAAAAAGGATTTATGTTGCTGTTGTTACTGTCCTTTTGTTGCTTCCAGCCTACTGTCACCTGTGTCTAATGCTGTCACATGTTAAGGTCAGTTCTGTACAAATCTCATATTTTCTCATCAAATTTGTTCATGTAGACTCCTTTCTGTGGCTGTATTCCAACAGTTTTGAAATTCTTGGGGAACACCACCATGGAGTCTATA